>NC_035436.2:51826987-52126987 GCF_002127325.2 Helianthus annuus | reverse complement strand
GATGTCCGGCGATTGTAGAAGATGATGGTTATTGGTGGTGGTTTTAGTTAACAAAGATGACAACAACGGTGGTTATGGTATTACAGTCACAAAGTTATTAACCGAATTAGTGTATGTTGCCATAAAGTTAAAGTTATCTGCTGCATTATTTTGGTCGGGGTGGGTTTGTGGTGGTGGTGGCTGGTGGCCAATTGTAATAATAGCGAAACCACATGCGCATATTGCAAAAAGAAAAGAGCAGTTTTATCTTTTCACCCAAATTCTAACGGTAAACTAACAATCGTTGACGGCAGGGAGGCATTGTTCAACGTACGGCAAGTTCAGGTGGCAAAATCAAAAGTTTTTTCAAAAGGGAGGTAAAGTGAAATTCGCCCCAAACAACAGGGAGACAAATTGTACTTAACTCTTTTTAAAATTTCATGGTATGCGTGTAGGTAAGGATTCCTCTACAAAGGGTTTAATTCCTAAGAAAGCTAAGAAGCCATTGGAATTGGACATGTGGTAATCCTTAAAATTAAGGATGAAAGATATAAAAGTAAATCAAACATTTAGTCTAGTAACACCATTTAACTGCAAAACAAAATATCATGTACCTCTTGTTACTTGCAAAATAAAACACCATGTGCCCTTTGATGTGCTAAAAGTAGTTTAACAAATATTAACTAAACTAACCCTAGACTAGACACTAAGTTAAACTCTAGACTCTCTAAAACAAACTACTAATTAGCAAGTGCCAATCGACTCAAGAATAGCTAAGTAAATCTAGATATCGGACCCACGAGACTCTATTAATTATGTTAACTAGACTCAGTTAACTTATATACACAACTGATTTAATTGTTTTATGTTTTGAGGGGAGGTTTATAATAACCTAATTGCAATTAATTGAAAAAAAAAAAAGCTAAAACTGAACTAAGACACAAACTAGAATCTTGGATTGATTCAGATGATGATAAAGACACTACCTAAGTCAGAATCATACACACTTTAGACTAGTTTTCTATCGGTAATGAAACTGTTGTGGAACCGGGATCTTAAAATACTAAACTTAAAGGATAACATAAAGGACCCTCGACCGTTCTCGAGAAGAAACCTATGGAAACATAATAAGATGTTTAAGTGCCGGTTTTAGTGGATTCCCTCACATGCTTTTCAATTGTCACACCCCAACCGATGGTGGAAACATCGGAGTGAGACGAACGAGACTGCTCGAGACTTCATAACATACTAATTGTGACAATAATCTAGGAAAACAATATTTAATTTCATACTAAATCGAATACATTGTCATGGAATGGAAAGGTATACCATCTTGCAACTTGAACATAAACAACATAGGAAATACAAAACAAAGAAATTAAGTGCGTTTCTAAATCCACCCTACGTAGATTCTTCGAGTACCGTCATACATTTCCTGCAACATGTATTAAAGTATATGTCAACACAAAAGGTTGGCAAGACAATTTTGGTCTTACATAGCATATAATAAAAAGGTTCTCTAATCCAACATGGCAATTCATAAACTAAGTTAAATAACATACTAGCATGCACAACCTAAGTGTCAAACCAAAGATTCCACGAGCGTAATCTTGTCAACAAGTGAACAAGACCGTTTACGATTGAATACTTACATAGACCACAAAACGGGAGGTGTGCTACTCCTATAGCGGTATACATGTTAAGGTTGGCTAGCAAAGTTAATGACAAGTAGTTGCAGGATTGAATGTCTAGCATGAATAACCTACGCATATCAAATAGAATGTTTGATGGATTAAGTGATTGCATAAGTTTGATTGTGTGCATGATTGTGTTTGTTTACGTTATACATGTTACACCCCAAAAATGATTAAAGTGTAAGAGGGGATTCGAGTATACTCACAGTTTGCAAAGCTTCCACAAATGTGAGTTGACGAGACTTGAGGTTTTGGACACTGAAGTTACCCTACAATGGGGAAACGAAGGTGTGTGAGTTCATAGGATTGGTGAAGGATTTGGGTGCGGGGTTTTGGAGTTATTAGAAAGTATGTGTGTAAGAAAGTTACATCTTGTCTAGACACACAATTTGGACACTAAGTCTTAGTGTGTTTTTATGGGTACCAAATCACCCATTAGAATCCAAATTCGAGGAATCAGGAACCTAGAGATATTGATCATAACTCATAACATTCAACCGTGATTTGGTTGGCATTACGGTTCGGTTCGGTTCGGTTGGGTTTGTATATTTATATGTATATTTAGTCCAATTCATATATTGTTATGCATGGAGGTAGGATGAATTGCATTCATTTAACCTCATTAATTATATGGATTCACCAAAGCACAAAATCATCAACTTAGTTGATGATTTCTGTTGGTCATGAATAAGATTAAAATGTACAGATAACTAGATTTGTTAAGTGGCCAAATGAGAACAACTCGGACGTGTGCATACCCGACATGGCAAATGTTGGAGTCGAGGTGGGGTGGGATTGGCTCACTTTGATTTTTGGAAACGACTTAGATGGATATCTAACTAATGAAATAAACAAGTGAAGTGGGTGGAATCCTAATTGGAAAGCCAAGGCTCCCATTATTCGCACTTAACTAAAACACAAGTCTTTCAACATTGAAGGTTGAAGACTTGGATGGTTTCAATACATTGTAGGCCACTTGGGACCTTTAGGGCAGTAGGTTTTGGAGGTTATGAACCTCATAACTTCTAGAAATTTACCATAACACATGTTCCTCAACATGAGTTTAGTTAGGAACAAGGTTTGGTGCAATCGTTTCACAAGATGAACAACTAATGAAACATGTGATAAAAGTTTTATAAAAACAGAAAAGTAACCCACTTTGGACATCAATTATGGAGTTGTACCACCTTGTTACACCATGGTAAACATTGTGTAACACTCCTTGGTGTTATTCAAGAGGTTAGAAGTAAGAATTCATGAAGAAGAGAAAGGAAAAGTGAGTTGAAAGCTCACTTTTAAACTTGAATACAATATGCCCAAAACTTGTAATATCAGATTCTTGAGAGTGTTTTGAAAGTGATTATAGGGTGGGAAAAGTGAAATGAAGGTGTGGGATGCTTGGTTATATAGTGGTTGATTAGGGTTAATGTTAAAGATTGAAGATGATTGGGGAGAAACGGAGGTGGAAAAAGGATGAAATCCGGTTGGTTAAACAAACACTATGCGGATTAAAGGACTTCGCGTCACGCGGAAAGGGTAGTGGGGATGATCGCGTGACGCGACGTGTTCATTATTGTTTCTGATTCATCACTTTTAGTCCCTGAACTTATATTTGATGTTATTTTATGCTACCGGCTTGTATTTTAATATGTTTTCGAGTGCAAAGAGTGTATGTATGTATGTGATGAGTATCGTGTATGCTTGATTGATAATTCGAATGTATAATAAGTCTTGGTTTTGCATGTAAATGCGTATTTGACGATTGCTTGCATATAACATAAGTATGATTTTTAATACGATTGATATAAATATGAATTTCCATTATGATCGAAGTCTCGGATTAAAAGATTGGAAATGAAATACGAATACAATACGAATACAGGTTTCTAAATATAGAAAGTGCAAAATACTAGGTGTTACACCAACTATACTAATAAAGTACCCTTAATCAACAATCTACCTCACAGCGTGAAAGTCAAGGGTAACTATGGAAACCTGATTCGACTCGATAAGCAAGTATTGGGAGGGAAACTAACGCGGTCTTCTCACAAAATACCTAACCCTAGAAATCTAACAACCTAGACAGACCAATAATCTCTTACCTCACGGATATAAAGATTACTTGAACATCTAGACCTACTTGATTCACGGGAATAACTTCCATGGATGCTACGTCTAGCAAACCATAAACTAACCAAAAACACACAGTAATTGATCAAACATGAACTTATCAGTGAAAGACATTCAACAAGGAAGCATGTGAAGTTATAATCATGTAATCAAGCAAGTCTAAATACGCATATGCATCGAATCATGAAAACAAAGTCTTTACTTTATTAATTAACCACAAGCTGTCACACCCTGGCTTTTGCGGAAGCGTGGGTTTATTTGGTGTGACTTCTTAATACCATAGCATAATCACAACAATTCTATATGAAAATAAAACCATGATGTTCATCCATTCATTCAAGTTTTTAAAATAAACACAACAACATTGTTTTTAAAAGTCGACACAACAACCAAATACAACCATGACATAAATTAAAACATGTTCATACGACTCAACGAAAGACATGAAATAAAAACACAGTTTAAGACTTGTGACCCGTCCAAGCAAAGGTCACATTTCCTAAACTCGGATGACATCATTATTCCTACGCAGCTTGACGTGAATGCATACCGTGCCAGATCCACTAATTCCCTGAAATACATGTAATTTGAAAAATCAACAAAAAGTTGAGCGAGTTCATGTAAAAGTGAGTATGAATAAACCTTTAAAGTATGTATAAAAGTCCCTGGTATGTAGCAATAAAGAAAAAGAGATCACCAATGGGTTGCAAAGCCACTGGTATGTGTGAGAAAGTGCAGGGAAACTCAAACCTAGCAAATTTGTTACCGGGCTTCGGCTGTAAGACACAGTCACCTCTATGGGCCTCCCCGGCTTCACGGGTGTGGGCTCGCTACACCCAAATAGATCTATCACTCTTGTGTCCCTCGTTCCTAACAAAGAGGATTAATGGCCTCAAGTGTTATTGCCCACCCCTCACATGATCTAGTAGTATAAACCCTCCCTACGCTAACCATACCATGTAATAAAAGTTTGTAATAATTGTCGCATGTATTTCACCCCCGAAGTATAAAACTGAAAACAGTAAAGAGAAAAGGGGGACATGAACTCACAGAAGTGCGTATCCAGAAACGTCAATCTCCAACTCTAACTGTTGCGTGACGACCTACACGTACTAATTCCTATTAGACGGACGGCCGTGCCTTGGCTTAGGGTTTAACGTTCTTGGGAAATAGTTAGACAACTATTTCGTATCCACACTTCTTATTTATTTTATAAGTATATTCCTTCCCAAGGATGGGGGTAATAATACATGTGTGCTTTATAATTCTGAAAATATATTTTTAAGTCTCACTTGAAAAATATATTTTAATCACTTTGTCTAAAATGTTTTAATTTCCAAAATATATATATTTATCCAAAATATTATATTTTATTTCATAAGTTTTTCCAAAATAATATTCTACCAAAAATATACATATAAGAGTATATTTCAGAAATATTACGTAAGTTACGTTTTAAAGTTCGCGTTGTAACAACAATACTTGTGTAACTTAAATAATTATTTTGTGAGAGCGTTGGTATTATTTTGGAGTCGTAATTTTATGATATTTTCAAGTTATATTATTTTTACCCTAAAAATAATATACAAAGTAACAAGCAATCACACAAGCGTTTTATTATAAAATATATATATTTCAATTTTTATTTACGAAGATCAACCTCCGGCACTTGGTATTTTGTAATAAAATTCATGGCGAAGTTTATTTTGAAAACCAAGTTAAAAATATATTTGTAAACGCTTGTTAGAAAAATATTTCTAAGTGTCGTAATTCTGGAAAAATTTCGCCAGAGTTTCCTCTGTAAATGGAGGTGTCCATGCTTTTTAGCATATCATTTTCTTTTGTAAAATCAATCAAGCAATTTAACAATCAACAATATACAATCTTTAATCACTAATCTTGACAAGAATAAGCCTAAACCACAAACTCATGAACTTGAAAGTTTGTAAAAATATGTAGTAAGTTACTATCATGCTTAGTAGGTCTTGTTATCTTTAAAAATTAAGGTTAGTTTCTTAAAAACTTTATTTTTAAAGAATATGCATTTTCACAACCTCTAGTCATGATTTCCAAATATATTTCTTTGTTAAATTTTCTTGTTACACAAGTGTTCATACACTTGTTTACTTACTAAAAATGTTTTTAGTTCATACAAGATCCGGGTTTTAACAAAACTCATTCCTTCACTTGGTTCTTTCTAAAAACCAAAGATCTACAAGTTTACATCTTTATTTTTCCAGAAAAATTATATTTATTCAAGTTCAAGGTTCATGAATGGATGGTTTCATCATCCTTCATAACTCTATCATTTACATCTTGCTAGTTCATGTTCTTAAACATGATCTAGCAAGTTTTTATGCTGATCCATCTTACTTCTACTAACAAACAACATCCAATAATCATAACAACACAAGATCTACATGATTTAACCATACATCTACTCTTTATCCACTCTTTACCTCTTTATGTTTCAAGTCTTGGATTATGTTTATTAGTGTTCTTAACATTTAATCATTCTATCATCTATTAACCATTAAAAATGAGAACAAGATGAAGTTTTAGAGCACTTACTACTAGCACAAGGCTAGGGGAGAAACAAAGCGTAAAAGTGGTGGATAAAAGAAAACAAGAGTGGTCCTTGAGCTTCTGAGTGCACCAAGCTTGTTTGTTGAACCTCTTGCACCTTTGTGTGTATGGAAAATGCTTAAACAAGACTTGATGGTGGTGGTAGTGTGGTATGGTGGTGGCGGCCGTGAATGGGGGAAAAGGGAAGGAGAGAAAGTTGTTGGTGTTGAGTGTGTGATGAAATGAAGTATGTAACTATTGTGTTAATTTATAAACCACTTCCATCTTTTATCCATTGTACATAATGCTCCTAATCACCCTACATAATCCATTTTTTTATAATCAACAAAATCAAAGGGTGGGTCACCCCTTGTGGTGACCGTCAATTAGGGGGGGGGGTAGGGGGTTGGGTTGTAATCTTTGGTTACATGTTTAGTTAGGAATTAGTTAGGATTTTAGGTGTTTAGTTAGTGTATTAGTGTGTTATCTAATATAAAGTGTGTTAGGGTGTTTGGGGACCCTAACTAGCTCAGAAAAGTAAAAACAATGTGTTTGGCAATATTTTTATGTTCCGGGTAAAGTCCGGTTGTTCGGTTGGATGTTAATCCGTTGAAGTGCTAAATAAAGTTTTAAAGTGTCTTTTATATTGTTTTTAGTGACACATTAAATTCCCAACACTTTGGAAAGTGTCTAGGACTATTTTGCCAAGTTTTTGCACTTTACTAGCATCGTTAAATGCTGAATTTTGGTATTTAGTGCAAAATTCTGCACTTAAAGTATGTTTTAGGCACTTCCGGGCACTGTAACTATCACCTAGTGACGCAGTTTTATGGTCCTCACCTCCCTACACTCCCTACTGGTGTAGTATTCTATTCCTGGCTCATACTGGCCTCCAAACGATGTCTGTCTAGGTGCTGGCATTGTCAGCATGTTTACTGGGTTATCCGTTCACTGTGTTAGCTGTGCTTTTATGCATCAAGTTTGTCACTAATGTTTGTGAGTAATAAATAGAGTGACAGTATAAAATTTGATGCGTGAGTATGTATGTATCAGAAGACAGAAAGCAGTTTAATCATAATTGTAATTAAGCACAGTCATTTAAGCACTAATTAAATATTAATTAATTTGTACGGATACCTGGATT
Source organism: Helianthus annuus (assembly GCF_002127325.2). Lineage (NCBI taxonomy): Eukaryota > Viridiplantae > Streptophyta > Magnoliopsida > Asterales > Asteraceae > Helianthus > Helianthus annuus. The sequence continues at coordinate 52,119,475 of NC_035436.2, read as the reverse complement.
TGTGAGGGTTGTCACACAAGCATGAATCAAAACCAATGAAAATCCAAACTTTAATGTATAATCGTCTTTAACCTAGGTAGTGTTATAAGTTTTTAGCCTAGAATCATAGTGACAATGAAAACATACCACAGTTCATGTGCAAAAGTCATGCTTTGAATGATTAAAACAAAGAAACTAAGAAACCGAAAGTTGAAACCCGTTAATCTTCAATCCTTATGCTTCGATTCTTCAACCTTGATGATTCCGAGCGATAAATTCTACAACTTTCTTCTTCTTGAGCTCCAAAATCGCCTAGGTTTGCTCCAAATTCGGCTCCAAGTTAAGTTGTGATCAATGTGAATTAGACTTTTTTTATAACTCTCAAATCCCATCCTAATTCATATGTTTCTCCAATTTTAAGCCCCTCGCGTTGCGCGAGGGGCATTACACTTCACTTTCGCATCGCGTGAGAGCCAATTAGGTCAACGAATCAACTTTAACCCCTCGCGTCACGGGAAGAGCTTCCCATTCCCTATTGCACGAAGCGATAAGGTGTTTTTTTGTTTTCCCTGTCGTTCGACTGTTTGGTCAACTGTACACGTCCCGGGCTCGATATTCTTCCTACTTAGCTCGTTTTTCGCCCGTTTCAGCTTCTTTTATCTCCCGAGACCTACAATTCACAACCGACTCAGTAATATACAAAGTCTAACTAAAAATGACACAATTGGACTCGAAAGTGTACAAACTATACACGGAAACAGGATGTATTTTGCAATATATCACCCTTTACTAACTACAAAATAAAACATCATCTACCTAGTACAATTAAAATACCGTAGAATGAACACTTTGTTACTTGCAAAATAAAATACCATGTATCTTCTATAACTAAGACACCATTATATGGATAATGCCAGAACACCATGGACTAAAAACACGCAATTGAAATGTAACTATTATATATATATATATATATATATATATATATATATATATAGGAGGGTTAACGTACAATAGCTCTTAATGTACGACAGGTACAACATATAATTACGCACATTCATTTGAAAATCACGCGTGTTATAAACACAAAAACCCTAATCACGCATGTTGAAAACATTAATCACGCACGTTATATACCCATAATCACGCATGCCCCTAACTCCCAGTTTAAAATCGCATCCCCTGTTCTACGGTCTGATACCATTGTTACTGACCGTTGACTCCAATCGAATCAAAGCTTGGTCATGTTCCTGCATCCTCTGTTCTACGGTCTTCATCAAAGCTTGGTCCTGTTCCTTCATCCTCTGTTCTACTGTTCTGATTTCGAGTCATCATTTTGATGAAACTTTTCAAAATCAACTATGAATTTGAACGCAATTCGATGAAATTGACTGAACAATGGTCAATTTGAACTGAAACAAAAAGAAAATTGAACCCAATTGGAACCCAATTCGAGTCGTTATTTTGATGAAACTTTTCAAAAATCACGCATGTTATAGAACAAAATCACGCACGTTGGTCGTACGCGTCGTACGTTAACCCTAATTGTTTTTTACACTTCATATATATATATAGGGTTAGGGTAAAATGAAAATTCATACGAGTTGTGAAAACTTTGAGAACTAGGCCTTGCGAAAGGTTTTTTCAAATTTTTTTTACCAAAAATACGAAAAAAATAAACTTTTCCAAAAAAAAAATAAAAAATAAAAAAAATCACTGTAAAAAGTGATGTCATGCTTATGTTATCAGCTTTTTATAGCTGATGTAGGGGACCGAAAAACACCACTTCAAACGGCAGTCTTTTCCAACATTTTAATCTAGGGTGTGAAAAAATAGGGGCAAAACTCGCACGGGAAGGCCGAGTTCTCTAAGTTCTCACAATTTGATAGGGTACTCGTATATATATATATATATATATATATATATATATATATATATATATATATATATATATATATATATATATATATATATATATATATATATATATATAGAGCGGGTAAGGTTCATGCGAGAACCACCTTTATTGCGAGAACCGCGAGAACCAATATGAACACAACCTAAAATAGCTAAAAAAAACCTAACCCCCCTCCCCCACCCCCAAAAACCTACACCCCCCCCCCCAAGCTAAAATGCTAAAAACTAAACCCCTAAAAAATCTAAAAAAAAATCTAAATAATCAAAAAAAATCTAAATTTTTTTTAATATTTTTTATGTTAAAATCGCTACTTTTAGTAGCAAAAAAAAAATTTTAAAAAAATAATTTTAAAAATTTTCTTTTGGCTACTAAAAGTAGTGATTTTTTATAAAAAAATATTAAAAAAAAATTTGTGTGTTTTTTAGCTATTTTTAGGCATTTTTTGTTGTGTTCACATTGGTTCTCACGGTTCTCGCAATAAAGGGTGGTTCTTAACGGATCTTTGTCCTATATATATATATATATATATATATATATATATATATAGGGAGAGGATCATGAGAAAACTACATATATAAATGAGAAAACTAGAAAAGTAGCTAAAAAAGCCTAAAAACATACCAAAATTTTTTATTTTTTTTGCAGTATTTATAAAAAATCGCTATATATATATATATATATATATATATATAAATTTCAGAAAAAAACTTGTACTACACATGTGCATTATATGTGTACTACACATGTTCATTACATGTGCATTATAGGATTAAGATTAGGTTTTTGGGTGTGGGGGGAGGGTGTTTAGGTTTTTGGGGGGTGGGGGGTGGGGATGGGGGGGGTAGGTTTTTTTCGGGTTTATGTTTAGGGTTTAGTTTTAGGTTTTCGGGAGGGGGTGGGGGGTTTAGGCTTTTGGTGGGAGGGTGAATTTAGGTTTTGGGGGGGGGGTGGGGTGGGGGGTTTTAGGTTTTTTTTTTTTTTGGGGGGGGGGGGGTGTCGGTGGGGGGTGGGTTAAGTGGTTTAGGCTTTCCGTATTAGTGCACATGTGCAGTACAAAAAAAATTGTTTTTTTTAAATTTTTTTTATATATATAAAGATGCGAAAAAAATAATAAAATTGTGAAAACAAAATTGGTATGTTTTTTAGACTTTTTTAGTTAGTTTTTTGGTTTTCCCATTTAAACTAGTTTTCTCATGATCTATCCCATATATATATATATATATATATATATATATATATATATATAGGGGAAGGTTCATTTGAGAAGAAAATTTTATTCAGAAGAAAAAGAATAAAAGGGTATAATAGTAAAACATTAAATAGTTTTTTTCTCATCTCATTTATTATTATGTTTGACTAATTAATTAGTCATTAAGACTATAATCCTCCATACTAAATATTTTTGCCTACACACATCAAAAGTTATGCTACACATTTCGAAATTTATGCTACACATATTGAAATTTATCCTACACAACTCGTAATTTATCATACACGCCTCGTATTTGTCCTACACTATAAATGAATTTTTATTTTTATTTTTTGTGAAAAATATATATCTTAAAAATAAGTTACAAATTTAATATAGTTTGTTATTAAAGATGAAACTACCAATTAATGATGTATGTAAGTTTACTAATATACCCTTATAGTTACATTAAGTACAAATATTAAATGAAGTCTAATGAAACATTCCTATTGGTTGAAATTTCTTCTTTTTTCTTCTTACAAAGAATTTCTTCTCATTTGAACCCTCCACTATATATATATATATATATATATATATATATATATATATATATATATATATATATATATATATGGTACTCATATTAAAGATAAAAAACAAAAGTAAACATGTTAATATTTAAACAAAAGAATATGCACATAATAAATAAGTATTATTGTGTCATGTGTTATAATTTGGTGAGTCTAAGATTTTTCTTGTTTCTCTTATTTCACCCTATCGTATTAATATACACACACCCCTATAATCTTATTTTCACATCCCCTAGTGTATACGGGCCGTATAAGGTTATACGACCCGTAGAGAATGATTTTACACAGAAATAAATGCACTGGAATCTTTTTTTTGTTTTACATGTATACGGGCCGTATAACATTATACGACCCGTATACATGTGTATACGAGCAATATAATGTATACGGCAAAATGTGTTTATTTTTATGGGTTTGATCAGTTGTTTTGGTTTTTAGATATGTATACGGGCCGTATAAGGTTATACAGCCCGTATTTGTGTAAAACTGAACAACCGTTTAATAGATTTTAGTAATTCTTTAGATAACGTTTTCAGTATCTGGAGTTTGTTGGTTTGTTTGTAGCTAGGGTTCAGAATGCTTGAATATGGTGAGATTAGAACACTGTACACTGCATGTAAACATAGTGGCTTGTGATGCAAGGATCTTCGAATGCGGTATGTACGTTAAATTTCATTAAATAATACTGTTATTCGTCTGTTAAGTACGGATCCTACAGCTGCATTTGGAACAAGAAATCCAACAATTCGTTCATTATCTGTTGTTGTCTCAATGCCCACAACACGTAGTCGTTGATGGGCTTTGCGGGCCTATTCGTAGCTAGGGTTCAAAATGCTTGAATATGGTGATATTAGAAAAGGAAAAACACTACCATAGGTGAACCCTCCATAAGAAATCGCAGGTTGATACATAAAAATACATATAACGAGTTATCGTCTTCTGAACCTTAACAACTGTCCATGTGGGTTGTCGCCAGAACTCTGTAGATGATCATATGTTAACTACCGGATGGAGTACTTTCGTGGTCTAATCATATCAACTATTCACTACATGGAGCAGATAACGATTGTTGGGTTGTTTGTAGCTAGGGTTCAAAATGGTTGAATATGGTGATATTAGAACACTGTACACTGCATGTAAACACAATGGCTTTGTGATGGGAACCACATATTTATGCGTTGCAGTTTGGGAATATGACCGAATATAGATCTGATATTGAAATTTGTGAGCCTTCAAATTATTTTCAGACAATTCCTAACAACTGTCCATGTGAAAGTTAGCGTTTCTTGGGTTGTTTGTAGCTAGGGTTCAGAATGCTTGAAGCATATTATATAACTTTTAGATGGTGTTTGTAAAGTTTAATTGCCTTGTGTAACTTTGATTGACATTTATCATTGACATCTATATATGGAATGAGATTCTTCGAGAACTATAAAAGGAGAAAATACGGAATGATATTCTTCGAGAACTAGAAAAGGAGAAAATACGGAACGAGATTCTTCCACTAATCAGTCAGCAGTTATTACTTCTTAATGAACTCGAATTCACGAAATGATGAGTAATGTAAGGAGAAGCGTTGAGATTCAAGGACTTAGACGCCATGATAGTTGGGATTATTAAAATCCAATATTCCTTTAAAAAAACAAGTCTAAAATAGCAAAAATATGATTAATTGACAAAAATATGATTATGTGACAAAAATTCTTAAAAGCATCCCGTAAAAACATCTCTTGTGTGGATGCTCTTATACCAATAAATAGTTTCTCTCCATCATAGTTTGTGCGATTGGGGAGAGACGAAATATCCAATGTACTACTAGCATCTTTATTATTTGAATCAAACTTAACTTAACAAAACAAACAATTTGAATTAGGGTTTCAAATATACCATATGACACATGATAAAAGCGCTTCTCTATACAAAAATATGATTATGTGACACATGAAGAGTAACGTTACCGATCAGTCCGTTGATGAAAAGCTTGGATAAGAAGGATGAGATATCGGCAGTTAGCTCGAAGAAGTTTCTCCCTTGGTAGTTGTTACCATATCCATTATCCCCCTGGTAGTTGTTACCATATCCATTATCCCTTTGGTAGTTGTTACCATATCCATCATTAGGGTATAGTTATAATTCCTCTAACATCAGGCCCATCGTTTACCGTGGAACGCATCCTTAAACATGATAGCAGCAATATGGTGATATTAGAACATTGTACACTGCATGTAAACACATGAAGCTTTGTGATGATATGTTACAAATTGGGAACCACATATTCGTGTGTTGTAGTTTGGAAATATGACCAAATAGAGATCTGAATAACCGATATAACCCATTTGTAACCCAACTCAAATCTCTTAACTGTGAATCTCTGTCACACCCCAACCGATGGCGGAATCATCGGGGCATGGCCTTGAGCGAAACAAATTGTCCAGAAGTTTCCATAACAATTATCATTACCAATCAATTTAAAGTAGCATGTCCCATACCATGCCTCAAAAGGTAAACAAATTATTACAGACAAATTCTAGGCAAATAATTCTATTCCGACAACTCAGATTTTCAAATAGAGCAATTGTTTATCTGCTACTAGAGACTCCTGGTTACATTAGTACAGACAACTATTTGTTGGCCTTGATGCGTGCTAGTGTATATATGTTTTAGGTATATATTTTAAGCCCTTTTTACACTTTAGCCAAGTTTTAAATTTATAAAACACGATATTTACTAACACTAAACACACATATGGGCAAGTGCACCCATCGTGGACGTAGTATAGTGTTGGTAAGATACCGAGGTCGTCCAAGGACACAAGAGCTTTTAGTACCGGTTTATCCTCAACGTCTAATCAAATCAAAATGTTAGAAAAAGATTTTTTTTAAACTAAGAAAATAAAACTAACTAAATGCTGAAAAGTAAAATAAAAATAAAAACAGATAGACAAGATGAATCACTTGGATCCGACTCGTGTGTTAGTATAACCTTTGATTATATTCGCACTTTTGCACTTGTTTAAGAGATTATCTTAGTTATTGTAGTAGGCCCCTCTTTTGAAGGTGACGTTACCCTCAACCCAGTAGTTAGAGTCAGCAAGGATACAATCCTAAAGGGTCGGATTATTGAAAGATAATTAATTAAGTTATTAATGCAAATTATGGTAGGCCCCTCTTTTGGAGGTGACGTTACCCTCGACTAAGTAGTCTGAGTCAGCAGGGATACAGTCCTAAATAGCCGGGTTATAGTATTAATAGTAGTTAACTTATGAGGGGATCAAAGAGTTTGGACCCCCGCCATCCAATACCTTTGGGTATTGAAGGAGGTCCTACTAAATTTGACCCAGGTCCCTTGCAGGACCTCTAAACGCTAAACAAGGGCAAGACCCTTACCAAACCGTTCCCTTAACCCCCGACTAGGTAGCCAACATACCTCCATATAGACCCTGGAGATATGAATGGTGAAAATCTTTTATTTTATATAGACAGTAAAATAATGCCAAGACACCACGGACAAACGATAAGAAAGAATCACCTTCAACATAAGAAACTAGTTATTAACGTCATTAATACAAAACCAATTAAGAAGTGAAAAAGATTAAAAATAAAAAGTATTATACTAAACACTTGTCTTCCCCAAGTGATGTGAGAGACTTAGGCAAACATGGCCTTGATTGTCAAGAACTCTTACGATCAATCTTGGACCTCGAGACGACTCACACACTCTATGATGGACAATGGATGATGGTGGTGGATGATGGTGTTGTGATGGTGGTGGGTGGTGGATGAAGTGTGAGAGAGGTGGTGTGCCAAGGGATGAGTTGCAATGGCTCCAAGCACTCCTATTTATAGGCTGAACAGAAGCCTGGGCACGGCCCCGTGTCCGCTGGGCACGGCACCGTGCCCGTCTGACACTATCTCTCCTCATTAATTGTAATTCGCAATTACAATTAATGCGCCTGCAGTACTTTGGGCACGCCCCCGTGTTCATTGGGCACGGCCCCGTGGTGAGCAATAGAAACTTCTACAGGTTTGTCTTTTCTGCTGCTTCTTGGGCATGGCCCCGTACTCACTGAGCACGGGGCGTGTTCAGTCTTCTGTCTTCTCTGTTTTGCTTGGGAGGATGCTGTCGAGGGGTCGGGCAGTCCACTTTTGTTCCCTTTCTTGTATTTATGTTAGATTTAGCTGTCTTTTTGCTTCTTTTGTTAATTTGAGCTCATTTAATCCTGAAAATACAAAAGGAAGACAAAAATACACTTTTTCCAACATTAGTACTTAAAAAGGGTTAGTTTTATGCCTCATTTGATGAAATTTATATGTTGCATTTTACATACATCAGATATCCCCACACTTGAATTTTTGCTTGTCCTCAAGCAAAACTCTTTAATATGTGGCTTACACTCCCAAATGGAATGGGTAGAAGAGAAGGTTTTGGGCTTGTCATAGAGTGTCGGGAATTTCCAAGATTGTTTAGGTTTTATTTTTACTTATTTACAATCCTATTCGTCATCATTTATTAAAATCTTTTCATAAGGTAAATTATTTATTAAGGCATAACATACCTTTCTAAAATTCCATTTATATACAGGTTCACATACCTCACGCGGGAAATCACTCACACTCGGCCGAAGGTGTATTTTTAATGAATCACTCGAGAGTGGCATGGAACTTATTCCTACCATAAGCTTGCCAAGCAATCAATCCTCCTCCTTTTTAACTTTATACCTTTGTAAATATCAAGAGGACTTTTTGGTGAAGGGTTAGGCTTGGGCTAAAGGTGGGTAGTTGGGTTAGTGGTTAGTAGAAAATGGCGAAAGGTGTAAAACGCGTCGGTTTTCGTAAAACATTTTGTTTTTGTGACTTTCTATTTTTAATGAAGTATTTATTCAAACAAGCTTTTGTTTTAGGAGCTTTGTTTGTTTATTTCCAACTTCATTGTAAAATATATATATATATATATATATATATATATATATATATATATATATATATATATATATATATATATATTTCGATAGTCACACGAAAACCGAGCTTGTTACTAAAATAAAAGGTAAAAATAAAAAGGGTTTTTGGTGGGTAAAAAGGGTTTTGGGTTAAGAATGAAAAGGTTTAGGCTCAAAGGGGTTAACTAGGGGGAATTTTTGGGTAGGTGAAAAGAAAAATAAAAATAATGGTGTTGAAAGAAAAAGGGTTAGTCCTAATGTCTCCATCATTTACTTACTTGGGTTTAAGTTGGTAAGGACCGGGAATGAATTGTCGTGGCAAGTTCTAGAGTCGTAAGAACCAAGCGGCTATTCACACAAGAAACGAAAAATGAGCATTTAGCGTAAAGATGTATATTTGTATGCTCAATAAAGGCTCAAAACTCACTTTTGTGGGAATGGGTTTTTATGTGATCAAGTATATATAATCAAATTTTAACTAAGCTTGTCATGCCGTTTCATAATTTTCTTATGTTGGTTCTTTTTATCACGACGCTATCGGTTGTAAACTTATAAAAATATAACCTTGTTAGACTTAGAATTCCCAACTTAAACTTAGACAAGTAAAAAAATGAAAATTTTTGAAAAACTTTGGGGTGATTAGCGGTTCCAATAGAGTTTTGTGTAAGACTTGTTATTAAGACTTGCAAAATTCAAGGTCTTACAATGTGTCCCAAAAATAATTTTTTAGGTTGATTGAATGTGTAAAATGGTGTTAAAAGCAAAATGTTAGGTTACTGGCAGTCTGGACACGGCCCCGTGGTGACCGGGCACGGCCCCGTGTTCAGGTGCCAGTAACAATAATTAAAGAAAAGAAACAGAAGCCTGGACACGGGGGCGTGTTCGGTGGACACGGCCCGTGTCCAGTTACCTGAACTGGGCATTTGTCTGCAGGATGTTCCAACGGGGCCGTGTTAGCCAGGCACGACCCGTGCTGAGCTTACTGGAATGAAGAAATTGTTGTCGGATAGCCCTGTTTTCATGCATGGGCCTATGTTTCTCGTTTCCCTTATTATCCTTGACCATCCCGAGTGTGTTTTTATTTATTTCAACATCATCCAAACCTTAAAACCATCATTTCATTAAATTCATAGAGAGAATTACATAGTCCTAAAATACTAGTAACTTAGATAAGTAAGCACAAGAAGCTTTAACCCAAGGAGCCCTAGCCTACAAGTTATTCTAATTAGCAAAATTTCCGAGGAGATAGTAGTCTCGGTTGAATGTGGCTTCATAGAGCTCCTTTCTCCGGTTATGGACTCCTCATATGTCGGCGAGCCATTCCTCTATCTCCCTTGGGATGAGAAAGGAGGGCTCGTTGGCATCGGTTTGGGGAGGTGCGACTTCCATCGGGACTTCTTGCAGATCTTCAAGAGGAGGCTCCGCTGGAATATCATCCCATCCGGTAGGGTTATTGACTCCAAGGGCTAGGTTCCAATCCTCTTGAGGGAGGATGGGATCCATGGGAGGTGTTACAAGAATATTTAACCTCTGGTGCAAGAGGTTAATTTCTTGAAAACTATTTTCCAGCCCCACCGTAAGATAATTTATACGGTCTATTAGGACCTCCTCTACCGAAGTCATTTCATCGATTGCTTCCCATAACGCCATGACGTAGTGTACAACGGTAGCTTCAATGGAAGGCCTTCTTCCATTTCTACTGTTTCTTGAATGCACTGATGATGTTTCACTGTTTTCACTTGACATTCTATGAAAATAAACCGAAAACAACTTATTTTAATGAAACAGTATCTTGGACATGGCCCTGTGCTCAATGAGCACGGCCCCGTGTTCATCTTTCTGCAGAATTTTGAAACATGGATCTTGAAGTTTTAAGTTATTTTTCTAACTTGTGAAGCCTTTTTGATCAATAGTAACTTAAAACAATGTTATACAACTTATTTTTAACAAGATTCCTTGAACAAAACTCAATATTTCTTGCCATAAAGCTTGAATTCTCAAGCTTTAATGGAGGTTTTTGGTGAAAGATGAAGAAGAGGAAATGGATAAAAGAGGAAAGGACAAGAGGGTGGTTGGAAACTTCTTTTAGAGCATACCTAGGATAGTTGAGAGAAGATTCCTTCAAATCTCTGTTCCTAGATGGTCCAAATGTGCAGGATTCTTGGCTTCATTTATAGAAAACGACAGCGTGCTGGACACGGCCCCGTGTGCAGATAGAATCCTGACACAATTTGTCCGTCTTCTGATGTAAAAGTCAGAAGGGAATATTATGGTGGACACGGGGCGTGTTGGCTGGACACGGCTCTGTGTCGAGGGGCTGATTATGAAGTTAGTCTATTTCTAAGGAATCTATCCGGATCGGGCCGTTCTTTATTGGATGGAACAACCCCAAAGTGCCTAAGATACCTTAATTGTCCTAGACTAAGACGAGAACGCAAGAGCTTGTCGGTGAGGGTAATTCCTATGTTTATTTTAGGTGAACAAGTCCAACCCTTTTCCGGGCTCTCGTTAAAGAAGGTATATGCCGAATCGCTCAGGTCTATGTATGCACCGAACAAAGTCGATGGAGAGTCTTTCACGGCACAATCGGCACAGGGAAGACTATCGTCCAAGTCTTTGCTAGGTACGAAGGTAGGATTGGGAACAACGAGGTTGTTTTCATGTGACCCCAACATTTCTTCTTGGTCATCGTCTTGGGATGGATCAATGAAATCCTTTCTAAGCTCTCTTAACCAATTTAGAACTAGATTTTCTAGTTGAAATAACTCGTCAAGGAGCATTTCTCCTAGAATATCTGGTTGGGCGCATTCGAGGGAGAGATAGTGATTATTTTTACTTTCGCCCCTCTTAAAGTTGTAGGGAGACGGTGGGTCGATATAGTGGGGCTTATAATTTAGAAAATAACATTCTAATTCTTTATGTTTGCCTCCACACAATTGACACCACGTACCATAAGAGTGCCGAAAGTAAAAAAAATCATTATCACTCATTTTTGTGTCATAAATTACCAACCGTCGGGATCTTACGGTTCTGTTTTCAGTAACTGAATCTTGGGCATGGGGGCGTGTTGAGTGGGCACGGCCCCGTGTTCAGCTTACTGTCTGACTTAAAACAAGATTGCCAGTTCCAATGATTGGGCACGGGGCGTGTTCAGCAAGCACGGCCCGTGCTGAGTTCTGCAGAAGCTGAAAATTTTCAAAAAATCCTAAAAAATAAAAAAGAAAATAAAAAAAATGATTAAGCCGTTGATTCCTAACTTTCTTAAAATCCTCGTGTCCCCGGCAACGGCGCCAAAAACTTGATGCATGCTAGTGTGTATATGTTTTAGGTATATATTTTAAGCCCTTTTTACACTTTAGCCAAGTTTTAAATTTATAAAACACGATATTTACTAACACTAAACACACATATGGGCAAGTGCACCCATCGTGGACGTAGTATAGTGTTGGTAAGATACCGAGGTCGTCCAAGGACACAAGAGCTTTTAGTACCGGTTTATCCTCAACGTCTAATCAAATCAAAATGTTAGAAAAAGATTTTTTTTAAACTAAGAAAATAAAACTAACTAAATGCTGAAAAGTAAAATAAAAATAAAAACAGATAGACAAGATGAATCACTTGGATCCGACTCGTGTGTTAGTATAACCTTTGATTATATTCGCACTTTTGCACTTGTTTAAGAGATTATCTTAGTTATTGTAGTAGGCCCCTCTTTTAAAGGCGACGTTACCCTCAACCCAGTAGTTTGAGTCAGCAAGGATACAATCCTAAAGGGTCGGATTATTGAAAGATAATTAATTAAGTTATTAATGCAAATTATGGTAGGCCCCTCTTTTGGAGGTGACGTTACCCTCGACTAAGTAGTCTGAGTCAGCAGGGATACAGTCCTAAATAGCTGGGTTATAGTATTAATAGTAGTTAACTTATGAGGGGATCAAAGAGTTTGGACCCCCGCCATCCAATAACTTTGGGTATTGAAGGAGGTCCTACTAAATTTGACCCAGGTCCCTTGCAGGACCTCTAAACGCTGAACAAGGGCAAAACCCTTACCAAACCGTTCCCTTAACCCCCGACCAGGTAGCCAACATACCTCCATATAGACCGTGGAGATATGAATGGTGAAAATCTTTTATTTTATATAGACAGTAAAATAATGCCAAGACACCACGGACAAACGATAAGGAAGAATCACCTTCAACATAAGAAACTAGTTATTAACGTCATTAATACAAAACCAATTAAGAAGTGCAAAAGATTAAAAATAAAAAGTATTATACTAAACACTTGTCTTCACCAAGTGATGTAAGAGACTTAGGCAAACATGGCCTTGATTGTCAAGAACTCTTACGATCAATCTTGGATCCCGAGACGACTCACACACTCTATGATGGACAATGGATGATGGTGGTGGATGATGGTGTTGTGATGGTGGTGGGTGGTGGATGAAGTGTGAGAGAGGTGGTGTGCCAAGGGATGAGTTGCAATGGCTCCAAGCACTCCTATTTATAGGCTGAACAAAAGCCTGGGCACGGCCCCGTGTCCGCTGGGCACGGCCCCGTGCCCGTCTGACACTATCTCTTCTCATTAATTGTAATTCGCAATTACAATTAATGCGCCTGCAGTATTTTGGGCATGCCCCCGTGTTCACTGGGCACGGCCCCATGGTGAGCAATAGAAGCTTCTACAGGTTTGTCTTTTCTGCTGCTTCTTGGGCACGGCCCCGTGCTCGCTGAGCACGGGGCGTGTTCAGTCTTCTGTCTTCTCTGTTTTCCTTGGGAGGATGCTGTCGAGGGGTCGGGCAGTCCACTTTTGTTCCCTTTCTTGTATTTATGTTAGATTTAGCTGTCTTTTTACTTCTTTTGTTAATTTGAGCTCATTTAATCCTGAAAATACAAAAGGAAGACAAAAATACACCTTTTTCCCAACATTAGTACTTAAAAAGGGTTAGTTTTATGCCTCATTTGATGTAATTTATATGTTGCATTGTACACACATCAGCCTCTAGAAACTTATTATAGCCTCGCTTTCCTAGCAGCTAAGCATCCTAAATACCTATCACATACGTTAAAATAAAAGTTAATACACATAGTGTAAAGGTGAGCATACAAGTTTGATAGTAGCATATAGAATTCGAAATAGTTTACGCATAACCAGCACGTACACAGAGGAAAACGAAGCATGTTAATTATCGACATGGATCTATCGATACCAATGACTGTGGGTTGACTGCCCAAGGCAGTTCGTAATACATGATCTCCACCGTAATCCTTGCAAATAATTATCCTTAACAACCCCCGTGTGAACGGGTGCTGAGTCTAAACTATAGTACTATCGTCGTTAAGGCAGGTAGACAGCATTCTACGTGTAAACATAACAACAAGCATTCATTTAGTCACGTAATACATGCAGTAACGGTTAGCGTTTAAAGTATTGCGTAGTGTGTTCGATTGTGATTTTGCATAAGTAATGTATGTAACATCCAAAAGTGCATAAAGTAAAAAGGGATCGAGTATACTCACAGCGGTTGATGGATTGAAGGGAACACTTGGGAGTAAGGTTAGCCTGATTAGAACGATAGCATAACGATAAGTGACACGTAAAATAACACAGGTGTTGAGGGGACAAATGGTAGTTCGGTCAGATGGTAATCCGATCGGACGGCCAATTCGTGCGGATGATAATCCGTTCGGATGGTTATCTGGTCGGACAGTAGTCCGGTCAGATGACTATTCGAGTGGATTGTTTCTTCCTATGAGAAGGGTGAGTTTGCGTATGATGGTTTGACTTTTGAAGTTTTTGTTGTAGCATTTGAAAATATTGAAATATCTCTACCTTTCAGGTCGGTCGATCGGACGATAGTCCGATAGGACGGTAATCCGATAGGTTGACACTTCAGCGAGAACAAGTTCACAGCAGGTTGTCACTCGATCGGACAGTAGTCTGGTCGGGTGGCATTACTAGTGCATTGAACATGTTGAAAAAATCGATTAAGTGTTAGAGTCAAGTATCTTATGATCCGAAGAGTAATCCGGTCGGATGGTAGTCCGATCGGACAGCAATTCGTCAATACTCAATTTTAAATGAGGTTGATTAAGTGTGGGACCCAAAGTGTCGGTCTTTCGGGCGGCCGGTCGCTCGGATAGCTATCCGGTCAGACAGTAGTCCGGTCGGATAGTCACTCCGTGCTGGTTGTTCCGTTCGTCTTTCACTTGGTCGTTTTGATCGTTTGTCGTTTTATCGAAACGCTTTGACAACGTGTCAACCAACAGAACCCCGTCTCGAACCTGGTAACCTGACCGAACAAGAATCACACAACGTTCAACCAGTTAACCAGTTAACCGGTTCAAGTTGATCGTTCTTGATTAACCCGAAATCGGTGGTTTCACAGATAGGATTCTGGTCGTGATCCAACACATTACTAAGAACAATTAGAGGTTAGAACGAGATCCGATCCTATCGGTTTGCATGCGTTGAGTGTAAAAGAGTTGAAAGAAAGTTGGAAAACGTTCCTTCAATCCCTTTCACCGTGAGTATGTTTAGATTTATGAAACATCTTTGTTTATTTATGTGGAAATCGGTTAGATTCAAGTTGTTCTTGAAAGATTGAAGCCAAAACATGAAGTTCTTTGAAGAACACCATGATGACGTCATCATAGAACACTCGAATCTTGGAGATTTCACGGTTAAAATTTAAAATCTAAAAGATAGAAAGGTGTAGGAGTGCGTGTAGATCAAGAAAGTACGAGATTTAGGACGAGATCTTACCAGATTTGAGAGAAATCGAAGAAAAGGTGAAGAACACGTGCTGCTCGGACAGAGGATTTCCAAAAGTAGAAAGTATGAAAGTGACATGGGTATTTATAGGATTCCAAAAGAGGAAAGGGTGGGTCGGTCGGATGACACCTCACCCGGATGACAGGTCGGTTGGATGGCACACCGACCGGATGGCAGCCCGGTCGGATGGTGAAGGGGTAAGGTCCCAAAAACCTTATAAATAAGTGCTCGGGACCATACCACAGCCTTAATTTTCAGCTTGGCACCTTGCGCGGCCACGCACTGGTCTCACAAAAGAAAGGTTTAAAAGGCCCACAACAGTCAACATTTGCGCCCAAAGGGAAACATAAAACCTTGCGCCTCTCCTACACCAAATAAGGGATAATAATCCAGAGTTAGATACTTCCGCTTAATATCCAGACTTGGATATTATTTGCCCAGACTTGGGATTTGTTCACCTGTTTCCACACGATAAGGTGTCACACCAGATTACAGCAGTAGTCTTCTAGAAATAATACAATCATCCACCACCAAGACGGTTACAACCGTCTGGACACGTGTCACTACATCAGTCGTCCTTAAAATCATAACGAATGCATGCAAATGAAGGGTAATCCCCACTTAGCCACTTTACACGTGGCTAATCCCTAGCCTTTGATCAAAACCACGATCCGTGTGCTATCACGTCGGATCGAGAGTATTAACGGAAGGAAACATAACCGCTTACGGGGTTAGCATTTTCCGTTTTCTTTTCACTAACGGGTTTTCCCGCCCAAAGACTCCCGGTTATAAATAAGAGGACTATTCAGGTATGAAATTCTAGTTACACTCACTTCTCAAATACATCTTCTTCTTCATTCCCAATACTTATTCTCACACCGGAGTCGGGTCAAGGAGAGAACCCTCTTCTCCCCTTGGCAAGGCTAACGGTGCTTCTTTTTTGCAGAATTACCAGAGAAGAAGGTCTGTTAAGATCTAAATCAATCAAGTAGGAACTAACCTTTTATGCGGATTCAAACCCCCTAGATATCTCGGTTCCGACCATTTATTTAGTGTTTCTTCATTGGCGCCCACCGATTCCTCTGTTTTTTCCAGTTTTTATCTCGATTCGATTTAGTTCTTTCCATTCTCTGATTTGCACATGGCAGAGGATTCATTATCTCATTCATCAGATCCCCGATCTGAGTATGGAGATTCTATAACCCAAAACACTCAAAGAAACAATCAGTCAGATAGGGAGAATTTTTCAGATCTAATCATGGAAAAATCCCCATCACATTGGTTCAGCAAATATCAAACTGCTTTAAACACAATCGTTACACAAATCGCTAGATCTGAGGTCCCGAACATCAGATCTGATGAAGAAAGCAATATTACAGTATTGGACCCACCAACACCACGTAAGGGGGACATCCAATCTAGTCGTAACATAGAATTACAATTCAGAAGTAGCAGCCATCAGAAAGTTAAATCAAAACAAATAAACATGATTTAAGGAGGTCCATCACGAAGGACAAACAAATGAAGTCATGACCAACATTGGAGGGAACAGCAAGTCATATTTCCCGTCGTCCCAGGAGGCCCTCAGGAAGAACGACCAGTAATCATTACTAGTATCTTCGGTCATTACCGGACGGACTACATCTTTATAGATCCGGGTAGCTCAATGGATATCATATACGAGCAGTGCTTTAAACAACTCGATCTGGATGATAAAGCACGTCTAGAACCGGTCGATTTTCCCCTCACCGGATTCTGCAATGAAGCTGTATTCCCATTGGGGCAAATAGCTTTTCCTGTGACTTTGTCGGACGGCGAACATTCACGAACAGTTACAGTCAATTTCATGGTCATGACGGCAACATCACGTCATGATGTTCTGCTCGGAAGAAGATCACAAAGAGAGTTCAGTATGATCACATCTATCCCACACGCAGCATGTGGATTCCCAATAAGAACCGGAGTTTCAATTCTGTACTCAAGCAAAGAAGTCATGTACGTGGACGACGAGCCACCAGCAAAGGTAGTCAAACCTTCAGCATCAAACGATCCGGAGAAATGGGTTCTGAACGAAGAATACCCAGAGCAGACCATCTCACTAGGTCACGCCATTTCACCAGCAACACGAAGGCAACTGAAAGCATTATTGACCAACAACAAAGATATATTCGCATGGTGCCCATCAGCGGAACCTGTTACCCAAGCAAGGCGCAACTTTAGCGCAGAAAAAGCAAAAGCCATGGACGAACAAGTGGTAGAGCTACTCAATGCGGGAATCTTGCGCGAAGTAAAATACCATACATGGGTTGCTAATCCAGTAATGGTACAGAAACATAATGGCGGGTGGAGAATGTGCGTCGACTTCAAAGACCTGAATAAAGCATGCCCGAAAGATTGTTACGCACTCCGGAGATAGACAAGAAAGTCGACTCTCTAGCGTCATTCAGATGGAAGTGTTTTCTCGACTGTTACAAAGGTTACCATCAGGTCCAGATGAAGGAAGAAGACGAGGACAAAACCGCATTCCGCACAGATAAAGGCATCTTCTGCTACACCAAAATGCCCTTTGGCCTGCGCAATGCTGGCGCAACTTATCAACGGTTAATGGACAATTTTTTCAACAGCGACATCGGCAAGACAGTCGAAGTATACACGGATGACCTCGTCATCATGAGCCATGAGGAAGACTCAATGCTCAACAATATTCAGCGTATATTCGATTCTCTGCGCAGCGTAAACTTAAAACTCAACCCAACTAAATGCTCCTTTGGCATGGAAGAAGGAAAATTTCTGGGCTTCATAGTCACAAAAGAGGGCTTCAAAGTAAACCCAGAAAAAATACAGGTTATCCAGCAAATGCCCTCACCTGCAACAATAAAAGAAATGCAAAGACTCACCGGACGTTTAGCAGCCTTGAACAGATTCTTGGCTAATCACGCGGCTAAATCTTACCCATTTATCAGTACGCTGCGAAACTGCGGGAAGAAAACCCCCTTTCAATGGACGCCTGAAGCAGAAGCAGCATTCAAGCAAATGAAAGAATGTCTAATTCAGCTACCAACGCTGACTGCGCCAAAAGAAAGAGAGCCATTGATCTTATACCTATCAGCCGCGGAAGTAGCGGTAGGAGCAGTATTGATGGTAGAACGAGACAGCGTTCAGACTCCAATTTACTATATCAGCAAAATGCTCACCGGCCCAGAAACTCGTTACTCAATGATAGAAAAATTGGTTTTAGCACTAATGCACGCATCTCGGCG
This sequence comes from Helianthus annuus, assembly GCF_002127325.2. NCBI lineage: Eukaryota > Viridiplantae > Streptophyta > Magnoliopsida > Asterales > Asteraceae > Helianthus > Helianthus annuus. The sequence goes on along the minus strand of NC_035436.2, from coordinate 52,100,826 downwards.
CTTGCGCAGGTATTTCTCGGGCCACGTCATCACGGTTCTCACAAATTATCATTTAGGCCAAATCTTATCAAAACCCGATGTGGCGGGAAGATTGGCTAAATGGGCTATCGAGCTGGGAGGATACAATATCTTCTACAAGCCAAGACCAGCAATCAAAGGGCAAGTACTAGCAGACTTTGCTACTGAAGTGCCCATCGATAAAGTACAAGAATGCGAGGCAATCCAGAACCCTACACCTGTTTTCGATGACAGAGTCTGGACCTTGCACACAGATGGCGCTTCCAACGATGACGGAGCAGGAGCAGGCCTCCGATTAGTCAGTCCGGACAATCATGAGCTCACATATGCCATACGCTTAGATTTCCAAAGTACCAACAATGAGGCAGAATACGAAGCATTTTTAGCGGGACTTCGTTTAGCGCTCAAAATGGGGGCAAAGAACCTCGAAGCCAATGTTGATTCGAAGCTTGTAGCCGAGCAAGTTAACGCTCACTACGATGCAAAAGGAGAAGCTATGGCATTATACCTTGAACAAGCACGGATGCTAATCAGCCAATTCCAGACATTCAGGGTTAACCATATCAACAGAAGCGAAAACAAGCACGCAGACGCACTTAGTAAATTAGCCGCTACTAGTTTCAAACACCTAGCAAAAGAAGTGCGCATAGAAGTACTGTCTAACCCTTCAATCCATCTCAAGCAAGTGAACGTTATAGAGGTCGGTAATCCATCCTGGATGTCTCCGATCATCTTATACCTACAACACGGGAAACTCCCGGAAGGAAAAGCAGAAGCACGAAAACTCCAACACAAAGCGATAAATTACGAAATGGCAGATGGCGTCCTTTATCGAAAGTCATTTGTGGGACCATTACTACGCTGTGTTGACAAAACAGATGCTCAATACCTGGTCAGACAAATCCATGAAGGCTTATGTAGAATTCACGCGGGACCACGCATGGTCGTAGCAAAAATAATGAACGCCAGATACTACTGGCCAGGAATGCATATGGACGCAGTTGATTTATTAAGAAGATGCGCAGCTTGTCAGCGCCATGCACCAAAGACGCTCCGACCAAAAAATCCGCTAGTACTTGTCACATCCGCCTGGCCATTCCAACAATGGGGCATCGATCTCGTTGGCCCATTCCCATTCCCTGATGCGCCAGGCGCAATAAAATTCATCATCGTAGCAGTCGATTACTTCGCTAAATGGGTGGAAGCTAAAGCCTTGGCTTCAACCACAGCAATGGTCATTCGCAAATTTATATGGGAGCATATCATTTGCAGGTTCGGATTACCATTGCGCATTATCTCTGACAACGGCACAAACTTCGCCTCGGATGATCTTCAAAAATGGTTCAAAGAAATGAAGATCGAGCATCATTTCGCCTCCGTCGCACACCCACAAGCGAACGGTCAAGTAGAAAGTATAAACAAACAGATTGTTGACGGCATAAAAGCACGGCTAGGGACAGCACGCAGAGGGTGGGTTGACGAACTCCCCAGCATCCTCTGGGCGCATCGAACAATGCCAAAGACTAGCACAGGTGAAACTCCGTTCAGTCTAGTCTATGGGTCTAAAGTCGTCATCCCAGCTGAGATTGGCTTACCATCACCACGCATGTTAGCCATGGAAAAACAGAATAATGAGCAAGAACGAAGATTGGATCTAGACCTCCTCGAAGAACGGCGCGAGAATGCCACTATCACAGAGGCCAGGTACAAATCCAAACTCGAAAAATACTACAACGCGCGTGTCCGCATATGCACATTCGTCCCGGGTGATTTCGTTTTACGCGATAATGAAGCATCAAATGCTGAAAAACCGGGCAAATTAGCGCCAAGATGGGAAGGACCATATGTCATAAACGAAGTCCTAGGCAAAGGGGCGTATACTCTCAAAAGAATTGACGGGACTCTAGTCCCACGCACCTGGAACGCGCAACAGCTGCGCAGGTGTTACATGTAGGTCAAACATTCACAGGCAATGTATTTCCTATTTACTCCTGTATTACAAGACTTTGCGCTTTATCAATACAAAAAATTATTTTCATACTTGTTTTTGTTTATTACAAATTGCATGAAATTCTTAAGGCTTACGCGAAAACAAAATGGTAAGTATTGTACACCTCATGAACAGTCCAAATTAGGCTATCACGCCTTTTAGACAAATGTTCACACATGAGCACAATACCATTTCTCATTCGCTTCACCTATCCAAAAGCAATTAAACACATGCAACATATTGTAATCCAAACATACAAGCGGAATCTTACAGACCAATAGTATGTCATCATATACAAAAGATCAACACAAACACTTAGCAAGATCATAGCAATGATCTTCAAAAAATTGTTCAAATCTACTAAACATTAAACAAGAACTAAACCCTAAGGATAAACACCTAACCAGCACCGGAATCTTCATCAACGGTGGACACCTGCTCACATCGACGAGATTTCCGGCGTCGGTACACCAACCGGCATTCTTTCTTCCGAAGCATCGGAAACCGAGCCATTAGATTATCAGCATCCAGCACAATTCCAACATCATCAGCAACATCAGTATGTTGAGAAACCTTACAGACAGAATTAACGGTTACCGGCAAAGTAGGTTGAATCAGATCCTTTCCTGGAGCAGCAGCACAAGGTGGTAACCGAGAAAGCAACACAAGGCCTTCAGCAGCTTCATAAATCCTAAGAACATCCAGCAAGAGACGAGTATGATAAGAGCGTTTCATCTTCGTCGTCAAAATTAGCAGGGCAAAAAGAATGTATCTATATATAGATGAACTCAGCTTCGGGAAACGAAAAGTTCAAATCGTCATGATTAGATGTCAGGAAACATCACATCCTGACGGCGCTACAGGAGCAAGAGTCTTACCCCATTAATGAAGTCTGACAAAACGCCAGTACGTATCCCAATGTAAGGAAAAACCCTCGCAAATACAGTATGATGTCATCACACATCACAACATAATCATGATTTTCAAAACCTTCAAAACAAAATTAAATCTTCTCATAGAAGATTCCTTATTTTTCGCGCCCAAAAGCATTTCCCTCTCACAAGTCCAGTGCTCCACTTACTTACATAAGTACAACACTAGACTGGGGGGACTTGAAGGGGTAAGGTCCCAAAAACCTTATAAATAAGTGCTCGGGACCATACCACAGCCTTAATTTTCAGCTTAGCACCTTGCGCGGCCGCGCACTGGTCTCACAAAAGAAAGGTTTAAAAGGCCCACAACAGTCAACATTTGCGCCCAAAGGCAAACATAAAACCTTGCGCCTCTCCTACACCAAATAAGGGATAAGAATCCAGAGTTAGATACTTCCGCTTAATATCCAGACTTGGATATTATTTGCCCAGACTTGGGATTTATTCACCTGTTTCCACACGATAAGGTGTCACACCAGATTACAGCAGTAGTCTTCTAGAAAGAATACAATCGTGCACCACCAAGACGGTTACAACCGTCTGGACACGTGTGACTACATCAGTCGTCCTTAAAATCACAACGAATGCATGCAAATGAAGGGTAATCCCCACTTAGCCACTTTACACGTGGCTAATCCCTAGCCTTTGATCAATGTAACGCCCTGCGTTTTCAAACATCCTACATTTAGAAACCTTACGTGAAATTCTATCTTTGGAAATCTTGTGTTCTTATAACCATTCTTTCATCGTAATCGTTGTAAAATACGGAACTTGCTTCGTAAATAAAACTTGTACATTACACTTTTTACCTAGTTAAATCATGTTTTATTTCATATTTCACCTTGTTACAAGTTAGGGGAAACATTGTTGCATATTATTACACAACTTAACTAACAAAATTACTCATTATAATGTTTTAAAAAAATAAAAAAATAAAGAAATATGGCAACCCAAATTCAGCCAAATTCAGCCCCATATAGTTGGGTTTTGTGGGCTAGTTTCAAGGTGTAACCCCTTCTAAACACTTCCAAAGCCCAACCCATTGAAACCCTAATCCTTCCCCCTATAAATACCACTTATAACCAGCCTCCCTACCACTTTTGCAACACTAAAAACTCTCAAAACATCCTCCAAACCGTAGCTAAAAGCAAGGGTTCGAGTAGATTGACACCCCTTCACGAAAATGGGCATAACTCACTCAATTCTTATCCGATTCACTCGATTCTTTTTCCTACTTGCTTGTATAATCATGGGGTTCGATTCCTAGACTTCTCCTTGGAGAAATCAGACCTGGAAATGCCCCGAAATAGTCCATAAACTTTCTGTTTGTTTTTATGTTCATCAAAAACTTGTTTAAACCTATGCAACTTGTGTCCAACACATCTCATACCTATGTCCTAATGCTTACAACTTATCCCATGGTTGGTTAAGCTTAAAAACAAGGTTGAGACATTTAAAATCAGAGGATTAAACCTCATAAACTTGGTGTTTTGTTTAGGGTTTTTAACCCACAAGTCATGTCAAACTTTGTCTTTGATACATGAGTGATTATGGAACAACTTGGGTTGTCCAAACATACAATCCTCACATGATTTGATGATTTCTCTTAGTTAGTGTGTATATTTCTTATTCTTTATTGTATGTTCATGACCCTCCTTGGTTGTTTTTTTTTACATCAAGTGTAGTGGTGAACACATAGAGGTGCCTAAATGGAAGACTTGATCTTCCTACCTCCTACATGACTTCTATGACATTTAGAGGTACCAAAATGAAGATTTTAATCTTCTACCTCATGCTTGAACTATTGGACATATATTATATAACCTAAATATATTATTCGAATAATCGAATCTTTGATGATGAACTAGTGTTCATATGTCGGGGTACTAGATTACATCATCCTAGACTATGATAACTTGTCACGATTCTAATGGAACCTTGTTCCATGAAAACATCTAAACTCCTTCGAGTTTCCTAGTGTCAAGAACAAGCATCATATGTACTAAATGATTATTTTCCATGTTATTCTCATATCTTATTTTTATGTTGTTTTAAACACCGAATCTCGACTCTAAACATACTTGAACTTTAACCCTTATACATTCGGACTCTAAATCTCTACTCGTCAACAATTAGATAATCGGAAAACATATGCAAACTTTGTGAGTATACTCGTATTCCCCCTTTTTACTTTTATCACTTTTGGGGTGTAACATGTTTACCTATTGAAACTTACACATGAACTTTTGTCTAAACACATGAACATTCCTATAACATGCCTGTATATGTGATGGCTTGATACTTTAAATTTGGGTGATTCTTATGTGTAGAACTTATCATTAACTTCGTACGAGCCAAACCTTGACATATGTAGCGCTATAGGATTAACGACCCGCCTCTACTGAAACTTTGGTTATGTCATGAGCAAGTTGCGTTTTCTTGGTTTGATATGTCAGACACATGCCATATTTAATGTTTATCTTGAATCGCATGCTTGCTATGAGGGATTGTTCACACTTTTATCTTATGCTATGTATGTACCAAACTTGTATACTCGCCTTTGCTTTTGCATTGAATAGTATTTTTAAACATGTTACAGGTTGATGATGATGAAATGAAAGAGGTAGCACGATGCCTAGATACACACTTTAGACGTTAGATTTAAATATGTTGTATCGAATTTTGTTATGTTATCATGTTGTTTTGTTAAACTTGTCGTATTTGAATTTCTTGTAATGTTGACTATTTGAAGTTATGAAATGAAATGAAATTTGGATTTTCTAAATATTGTCACAAATAGCGTTATGATGTCTCTAGCAATCTTCACACTTCGTCTCATCCCGATGTTTCCGCCATTGGTTGGGGTGTGACAGATTGGTATCAGAGCCATAACTATAGGGAATTAGGAAAAGTAGGAATGCTTTAGCCTAGTCTATAGTTTTAGAACCTTATTCGTATGCTTTGCTTGGACTACTACATGATACTTTATTTGTTACTTATTTATGCTCTTTTAAACATGTATGTTACTCATGTGTAATATTCGACATGTTATTCTTACGCATTAATGCTTGTTTTATTATGTGTTAACACTTGTTTCGTTGTTCGATTCTTTATGTGTTATTCTTGACATATTTCTCTATGTGTTAATACTTGTTTTATTTCATTATTTAAGTATCATCCTTGATATGCTTTCTTATGTGTTTATACTTGTTTGTGTATCTCCTTCGACATACACTTCCCTCATGCATTTTACTCGATTATTCTAAATCCGACAACACTCATATTGTACAAATGAGACGAATTCACCAAAATAGGCGTGAAACCCACAATTTAGTGAACGACTCTCAATCTATCTATTCTTCTTTTTACACGAGATATCGCCATTGAGCTAGGAGTGAAATCCACATCTAAATGGCAAATCTCAAATTTCAAATTCTAGTGGACCCTCGTCAACATGTCGAAATTTAAATTTTGACCCGACGAGTACCAACCACACTTAGGATACGAAATCGTCAAGATAGGGGTGAAACCCGCACCTTGTCGACTAGTTCCACTCCTTGATTTTTTTCATAAATCCCGCCAAGTCTCGAAATTTCGATTGATTTGGGACATGTAGTAACCGGAAGGGTAAATACCGTTAACCGACTTGTCGGCGAGAGTATTTTACCTATTAGGCCAAAGCATGCTCCTCAAATTCAAAAGACTTTTCGACCACTTTGGTTAGTCAAAGTTCCGTTTGGAACACTCCAAACTTTGGTCAAACATGTGTTTCTATTGTTCATTTTATACGATGCAATCTTTCAACCTCGAGTTTACCTTTGATTTCTCTTTTCACACGCACAACATATCGAACCTTTTCGATACATTTATATATGCATGATTTTCATATAATTTAAATTCATATTCCTTGTAACAACTAGTGGAGAGGTATCATCGAGATTGGAGTGACTTCCTTACCTTGACGATTGACTCCACCCCTCTTCCCTTAAAACGACCTCACCAACGAGTTAGGGGTGATTCCCTTACTTAGGTGACCGTTACCCAAAACTTCTCTTTCAAAATATTTTATTATGCAAACCCGATCATCTTTTATACCTAAATCATTTATCATTATTCAAAATACCTACTTATACCGATTTCAAAATACATTGTTTATCAAACATACTTCTTATTCTACCATCCATTTTCACTCAAATCATATACACGAGATTCTTAATCATGTCTTTACCGTTTTACTACACGAATTTCCAAACCTTACGAAATGCTACCTATTAATTTAATCGGTCTAATGAATCTCTTGCCCATGAACTTCACATCTGATTTATTAACTGAAACACGTTCACATTATATCATCATACTAGAGACTTCCACTCTTAATCGAAATCAAACTAACCTTTCTCAATTACTTATAAGACCTCATAGATGTTATATGACCGTTTACCAAATACTCTTTCCAACATCAATAAATCCTTTGTTAAAATTATTTTTAAACAATCACTAAGTTCTTTTACTAAATTTCTTTTCTAAGGGTCGACGTTCTCACAAGAACTTTCAAAGTCCAAAATTTTCATGTTTTGATGCAAATGAAACAAACCCGTTATTTAAAAAAAAAAAAAAAAAAAACCTTCTCTACAACGCTTAACTCGTCATCCAAATTTCAAAACACGTGGGCTAGAAGACTTTATGGGGACCGACAATTTTCAACATACGTGAACTCCTTTTTTTTTTAAACAAAAGTAGCATTTCAATCATTACAAAATACGTTAAGCATGACCAATGAGTACTTTATGTTCCTTTACATATACAAACTATATTCTACCTTTCAAACCAAGCTCAATCTAATTTTGATTCGACAAACTCAACGTTTTGTTTAAACAACTATACATGCACATCATCATACACATTTTAGTCGATATCTCGCGATAACATCATTTATATCGTTCGTATCTACATACTTAACCTTTTTTTTTCTCCGCAATGTCTCAACGTACACCATATACGCAATATTTATTTTTCATACCTACACCTATGTTCATACGTTTTATGCTTGTACTCATACACATACTACTTATACGTTTTACGCTTCTGCTTGTACACATACTACTTACACGTTTTATGTTTATGCTCATACATACATGCGTATTCATACTTAAACTTATGCTCATACTTTCATCCTTACTCATGATTCGTACATTTGTACCTATACGCGAGCGTAATCCGAGGGATTCGCTTATGTGGGTCCCATACATGCTTAAACATAAACATGCTTACATACGACATTCTTCTATGTACACATTCTTATTTTCAAATTCATGTATACCTTGACTCATACATAACTAGTACAAGCTATGTGGATCATGCGACAATCAGTATAATCGCGGGTGCACACGGGATTATAGTGATAGGCGTATGAGAACCATAGAGTGTACTACTGTGTATGGTAAGACACGGAACGTAACATGACCCCGAGTAACGAAACGGACGTAATGTGGTTAAAACATGGTGGATACGCCGCTGGTACTTCCTATATATAAGTGTTTTCACCATGTTACCAAACTTTCGTAAAACGTGCCATGAGAAATTCAGTGTGTTGCAGACCTTTTGGACCTAATACAACTTCACGCAACTCACAAACGCATTATATCCGATTATTCATGACGAGACTTCATCCTTAACACACTACGTTCATCTATCCAACACTTATGCTATTCACATACTTGTACTCTTTAAGAGTCATTCGTTCATTCTATACTCGTATTATTTTATACAAAACTCGTTCGCAATCCAGCTTGTTTAAACATTTGAGTCCTAACTTACCTCGTTACCTATAAAATAGCCTCCCTATTCTTGATTCTTGTGTAACTATACTTAGTATCTCTCTATTGCTTTATTTAAAGTAACAAACCTTTTCGTCCCTCTTAATAAACAGGTTTTACGAAAGTATGATTTTTTTATACTATCCTTAAAAACTTCCCCTTGCAAATCTACCTTGATGTTCTCCAAAATTTGGTACTTTTCAAAACTTTCAAACTTCCCAAGTTTCAATTCTTAATGATCTCCTTTATGCCAAAAACTCATTCAAGCCTTCCTCTTGAATAAATTTCGGGACGAAATTTCCTAAAGGAGGGGAGACTGTAACGCCCTGCGTTTTCAAACATCCTACATTTAGAAACCTTACGTGAAATTCTATCTTTGGAAATCTTGTGTTCTTATAACCATTCTTTCATCGTAATCGTTGTAAAATACGGAACTTGCTTCGTAAATAAAACTTGTACATTACACTTTTTACCTAGTTAAATCATGTTTTATTTCATATTTCACCTTGTTACAAGTTAGGGGAAACATTTTTGCATATTATTACACAACTTAACTAACAAAATTACTCATTATAATGTTTTAAAAAAATAAAGAAATATGGCAGCCCAAATTCAGCCAAATTCAGCCCCATATAGTTGGGTTTTGTGGGCTAGTTTCAAGGCGTAACCCCTTCTAAACACTTCCAAAGCCCAACCCATTGAAACCCTCATCCTTCCCCCTATAAATACCACTTATAACCAGCCTCCCTACCACTTTTGCAACACTAAAAACTCTCAAAACATCCTCCAAACCGTAGCTAAAAGCAAGGGTTCGAGTAGATTGACACCCCTTCACGAAAATGGGCATAACTCACTCAATTCTTATCCGATTCACTCGATTCTTTTTCCTACTTGCTTGTATAATCATGGGGTTCGATTCCTAGACTTCTCCTTGGAGAAATCAGACCTGGAAATGCCCCGAAATAGTCCATAAACTTTCTGTTTGTTTTTATGTTCATCAAAAACTTGTTTAAACCTATGCAACTTGTGTCCAACACATCTCATACCTATGTCCTAATGCTTACAACTTATCCCATGGTTGGTTAAGCTTAAAAACAAGGTTGAGACATTTAAAATCAGAGGATTAAACCTCATAAACTTGGTGTTTTGTTTAGGGTTTTTAACCCACAAGTCATGTCAAACTTTGTCTTTGATACATGAGTGATTATGGAACAACTTGGGTTGTCCAAACATACAATCCTCACATGATTTGATGATTTCTCTTAGTTAGTGTGTATATTTCTTATTCTTTATTGTATGTTCATGACCCTCCTTGGTTGTTTTTTTTTACATCAAGTGTAGTGGTGAACACATAGAGGTGCCTAAATGGAAGACTTGATCTTCCTACCTCCTACATGACTTCTATGACATTTAGAGGTACCAAAATGAAGATTTTAATCTTCTACCTCATGCTTGAACTATTGGACATATATTATATAACCTAAATATATTATTCGAATAATCGAATCTTTGATGATGAACTAGTGTTCATATGTCGGGGTACTAGATTACATCATCCTAGACTATGATAACTTGTCACGATTCTAATGGAACCTTGTTCCATGAAAACATCTAAACTCCTTCGAGTTTCCTAGTGTCAAGAACAAGCATCATATGTACTAAATGATTATTTTCCATGTTATTCTCATATCTTATTTTTATGTTGTTTTAAACACCGAATCTCGACTCTAAACATACTTGAACTTTAACCCTTATACATTCGGACTCTAAATCTCTACTCGTCAACAATTGGATAATCGGAAAACATATGCAAACTTTGTGAGTATACTCGTATTCCCCCTTTTTACTTTTATCACTTTTGGGGTGTAACATGTTTACCTATTGAAACTTACACATGAACTTTTGTCTAAACACATGAACATTCCTATAACATGCCTGTATATGTGATGGCTTGATACTTTAAATTTGGGTGATTCTTATGTGTAGAACTTATCATTAACTTCGTACGAGCCAAACCTTGACATATGTAGCGCTATAGGATTAACGACCCGCCTCTACTGAAACTTTGGTTATGTCATGAGCAAGTTGCGTTTTCTTGGTTTGATATGTTAGACACATGCCATATTTAATGTTTATCTTGAATCGCATGCTTGCTATGAGGGATTGTTCACACTTTTATCTTATGCTATGTATGTACCAAACTTGTATACTCGCCTTTGCTTTTGCATTGAATAGTATTTTTAAACATGTTACAGGTTGATGATGATGAAATGAAAGAGGTAGCACGATGCCTAGATACACACTTTAGACGTTAGATTTAAATATGTTGTATCGAATTTTGTTATGTTATCATGTTGTTTTGTTAAACTTGTCGTATTTGAATTTCTTGTAATGTTGACTATTTGAAGTTATGAAATGAAATGAAATTTGGATTTTCTAAATATTGTCACAAATAGCGTTATGATGTCTCTAGCAATCTTCACACTTCGTCTCATCCCGATGTTTCCGCCATTGGTTGGGGTGTGACAATCAAAACCACGATCCGTGTGCTATCACGTCGGATCGAGAGTATTAACGGAAGGAAACATAACCGCTTACGGGGTTAGCATTTTCCGTTTTCTTTTCACTAACGGGTTTTCCCGCCCAAAGACTCCCGGTTATAAATAAGAGGACTATTCAGGTATGAAATTCAAGTTACACTCACTTCTCAAATACATCTTCTTCATTCCCAATACTTATTCTCACACCGGAGTCGGGTCAAGGAGAGAACCCTCTTCTCCCCTTGGCGAGGCTAACGGTGCTTCTTTTTTTGCAGAATTACCGGAGAGGAAGGTCTGTTAAGATCTAAATCAATTAAGTAGGAACTAACCTTTTATGCGGATTCAAACCCCCTAGATATCTCGGTTCCGACCATTTATCTAGTGTTTCTTCAGATGGCGATCCGGCCGGCTGGCATCTGGTTTGAGTGCGCGGCGCGACGATTCTTGATATTTCGATTTTGATTGCGAGCGATGCGAATACGATAGAGTTTCCTATTCAAATTACTTTTAATCCCAACCACTCATATCTCGCACTTATCTCTTCTCCACCAATTATCATACTATGTCAACATATTATCATCCTTAGTTCGTATTCGATTTGCGATTGCGATTCGATTGCGATGAGTTTGATTACCACATAACGTAAATAAACATGCACAAGTAGCACATAAGGCACACACACACGTATAATAATCGCAAAAATGCGTAATTCGAGTTTGCGAGCGCAATGTTGATTAGACTAGATTGATTAGCGTTTAATTGACTTTATCGCATTGTTACTTCCTATTATTCACAGTCGTAAAGCGATTCGTAGCGATGAATATACTCCGATTACTGCGATTATGATTACTTACTCCACATAATACAACTAACGTAACATAAAATAGGCCATATACAGTCAAAGAAGTCAAAACAGGGATTGACCAAGGAGAGATAGATTGCAATTAGCAATCTTTTCTTCCTTTGACTATAATCTTGACTTTGACTTTGACTTTCGAAACACTGGGGTGTTACAATATCTTCCCTCCAAAACCACCACCTTGTCGCGTATGGTCATCAACATACCACCAAACTCAAACAAACCACCAAACTAGGACATCAACATCAAATGTTGTCCAATTGACGAACACGAATGTGTGAAATGAGATTTATTTAAAAGTAAAAAGAAAACTGAAACCAGTTTTCCTTGATAGCAGAAGGCGTTCTATTTGATGGTTCTAAACACAAGTTTTCTTTTTGAGCTTGATGGAGTCCATTATCTCAACGCTTCTCCTTACATTACTAAGCTGGAATTGGAGAACCGTTGTGTATTTGCTTACTGATTGTTGAAAATATTTGTTGAAATCGAAGAAAAGAGTAAAAAACATGAAATGAGACGTGCTAACGCAAATGCAATACTTACAATTAACCAACATACATTGATTGTGTATTTAACTTGCAACATACATCAAAGCTTCATGCAACCGAGACCGCTTTGTTAATTTTAAAGAAGCAATGAAGATTGAACGTGCCAAACAGAAACTAAATGAATTATGCAACATATCCATATCCCCTTGGTAGTTGTTACCATATCCATTGATGTCCAATTGATAAACACCCGAATGTGTGAAATGAGATTTATTTAAAAGTAAAAGAAAAGTGAAACCAGTTTTCCTTGAGAGCAGAAGCCATTCGATTTGATAGTTCTGAACACTACATAGACTACCAGATCGAATGGTCGTTATTAACGCAGACAAACGACCAATTAATAAACATTAAGCACCTGCAAGATATACTCGGAAGTTATTGACGCAGACTCTTGATAAGCATTGTGAACTTGAGAACATGAAGCTCAAACAAACCACCAAACTAGGACATCAACGTCAATTGATGTCCAATTGACGAACACGAATGTGTGAAATGGGATTTATTTAAAAGTAAAAAGAAAACCGAAACCCGTTTTCCTTGATAGCAGAAGCTAGTTCGATTTGATGATTTTGAACACTATATAGACTGCCAGATCGAAACCTAAATGTGTGAATATTAACTCATAAAAAATTCCTATTTATACGGGTCATATACCATTATACGGTCCGTATAAAGATATCATATACGTTGTATACGACCAATGTTTGTTTTGACATGGTGTATACGGGTCGTATAAGGTTTTATGGCCCGTATAGAATAATATAAACCGGCAAAGGCTGCGCTCACAGACTTTGTCAGTTCATTTTATTCTATACGGACCGTATAACTTTATACGGCCTGTATACACCATGTTAAAACCAGATTTTACCATGTGTTAATATTAAACCCCTTTAAAAATATTGGAGTAAACTGCCATTTTGGTCCCTGTGGTTTGGGTACTTTTGCCATTTTAGTCCAAATCTCAAACTTTTCAAATCTGGGTCACTATGGTTTCACTTTTATTGCCATTTTAGTCCAAAATTCAAAAACTCCATTTTTTGACTGTTACAACCTGCCTATTTTGTCTTTTTGTGCAGGGGTATTTTTGTCCAACTGATTTTCATTTAACATATTCTTAAATAATAAAACTAAATAATCCCTTATCACTTTCCCCATATAAAAGAGCAGATATTCATCTTCCCCAACACCAAACCCTAATCTTCTCCAAACACTCCATCTTCTCAAAACATAACACAGATCCCACCCCTCTTCTTTCTCTTTACCTCAAAAACCTTACCACACACCACCAAACCGTATCCCTTCCCCCATCCCTCTCATCTTTTTCTGTCTCTCTAAGAAACGGCACATGATGGAGCGGTATCACAAGCCCAACTCCCGGCAACTTCCGAAGCCAAAAGGTCAGTTATTCTAATAGTGTCTCCTGCTTCTGTATCTTCTTCAATCGGGTCCATAGATTGGTTAAGATTCTCACTGCCATTGGTATTATTAACCCTTTCTTCTTCGTCGTCGATTACCATTGTATCACCGGCTAACTTATTCAAGTCGATATTTTGGGTTTCGGTTTCCATAACTTGTTCGGTTTCGATTGCAGCCGCAGTGTCGCCGTCGATATCAGATCCAAAAGCACCCTTACCACTAGGGTAAAAATTGGGAAACTCTGCTTCTTGTGTTTCTTCACAAGTTTCTTGGTTTCGGACATCGCATTCATGCTTCTCGGTTACACTAGCTTCATCACTTGATGTCTCAGCTTGATTTGCGCGTCTCTTCTTGGTGGAAGTGGTTGAATCTGCCGCCTTCATGCCACCACTGCATTGAGACCCGATTGCTTCTTTATTTTGGTGGTGAGAATCTATCTGGGTTTCATAATTCTTTTCGTCTTCTAGTGTTCTCTGCATTGCCTTTAATTGTTCCTGCTGCTTTGCAAATAAACCGGAGATCTCCTCTGTAGTTGAATAGAATGCCCTGTAGTTGAATAGAATGCTCGGAGCTTTAAATAAGGGATTATTTAGTTTTATTCTTTAAGAATATGTTAAATGAAAATCAGTTGGACAAAAATACCCCTGCACAAAAAGACAAAATAGGCAGGTTGCAACAGTCAAAAAAGAGAGTTTTTGAATTTTGGACTAAAATGGCAATAAAAGTGAAACCACATGGACCCAGCTTTAAAAAGTTTGAGATTTGGACTAAAATGGCAAAAGTGCCCAAACAACAGGGACCAAAATGGCAGTTTACTCAAAATATTGATTTATAATTTCTAAATGAGTAAACAACCATTTTGGTCCTTGTGGTTTGGGCACGTTTTCCATTTTAATCCAAATCTCAAACTTTTTAAATATGGGTCCTTGTGGTTTCACTTTTATTGCCATTTTAGTCCAAAATCCAAAAACCCCATATTTTGACCGTTAAAAGCTGGTTGTTTTGTTTTTTTGTGCAGGGGCATTTTTGTCCATCTCAGATTTATTATAACATATCAATAATTAATATATATAAATGGCACTAAGCTTCTTCATTCTGATGTTCAAGGTTCTTCCACATCACTACCAGAACCTTCTTCATCTTCCCCCAAATCCCAAACCCTAGTTCTCCTGCTTAGCCGCCAGACACCATGTTAAGCAACCCGGCATCACCACCACCATCACATACCGACCAATTTTGACCCTATACACTCTCTTCTCTCTCCACATGCTCCATAACCAGACACCACCATCATCCGACATCACCACCACCATCACCTACCGACCACCGCTATCCATTACCTGCTGACACCACCCCACTAACCACCACCAGCTAACACCACCCACTACCCCACTAACCACCACTTGTAGACACTACCCACCACAACCATCACCTCTGGACCACACCGTATAAACGCTATAAACCCACCAACATCAGCCAAACACCACAAAAAATTGGGCAAAATCAGCCTATCAGATCTGAGCTCAAAACATAAACCCTAGTCGCCGCCCCTATTTCTTCGAATACTAAACCCCCATCGTCACCACGCGATTTGCCAGTGGTGGTTTGATTTGTAGGTGGTGGTTTAGTTTGCAGGTGTGGCGGTGATAGTGGTGGCGACCCTTTGCTTTGCTAAGTTTTGTGGTGGTGGTGGTGACATTCGACGACAGGCGGTGGTAGCTGCTGCAGGTGGCGGTGGCAAGTGGTGATTGCATCAAAAGATAGTGGAACATGTGTACTCTGCATAACCAAATGTTGTGAACATCTGCATTCAATAGCAAAAGATGGTGCTAGTTTTTATTTGTTATTGTCGATGAAGATTGGTGGTCCGACAATGTTCAGATGGGTGGTTACGGTGGCCATTGGTGGAGTTGTGAGGGTTTTGGTGATGGAGGTGGCTGATTAGGGTTTGGAATGGTGGGGTTTTGAACAGATGAGTGCTTTTAAATAGATTTTTGGGTTTTATTATTTTTAATCAATATTGAGTTATAATAAATCTATAATGACTAAAATACCCCTGATGATAAAGACAAAATATCACAATTTTAGTTGGGGAATCTGGCTAAATTTAACTTTTGGACTAAAATGACAATAAAAGTGAAACCATAGGGACCCAGATTTAAAAAGTTTGAGATTTGGACTAAAATGGCAAAAGTGCCCAAACCACAGGGACCAAAATGGCAGTTTACTCTTTCTAAATCTTTATTACGAATTATTTAATAATATACATGTTAGAGTTAATTGCTCGGATGGTCCCTGTGGTTTCAAGTTTTTTCACGTTTAGTCCCCACCTTTTTAAAATAGCAGGTATGCTCCCTATGGTTTATCATTTTGTTACTCGGATGGTCCCTGAGTAGATGTCAGTTAGTTTGAAAATAGCAGGTATACTCCCTATGGTTTGTCATTTTGTTACTCGGATAGTCCCCAGAGTAAATGTTGGGGGACTATCCGAGTAACAAAATGACAAACCATAGGGAACATACATGCTATTTTCAAAAGATGAGGACTAAACGTGAAACCACATAGATCATCCGAGCAATTAACTCTACATGTTAATATTACATGTTTAAGAGTCATTATGCCATATAAATGCATTATATTATTGTTTTTAAAGTTTTTTATTTTATAAATAGTATATCCACACACATGTTGATGATTTCTGAATATTAAGTTATCATATTCTTATCTCACCTTGCTAAAGTTATTAACAAGTAAAACCAAAGCTAGATATAAAATCTTTAATTGCTTTTCAAATTAGAATACATTTTCTAATAAAGAGAATTTGTGTTAGGTGTAGGTGCGTATATTCCTCTTCTTGAGGTTGAGAGTTTAAACATACAATTGATTTTTTGTTCATAGAAATATAATCGTACAATCATTTTCTTTTCTCTTCCTTTTTATAATAACCAAAATTGCTTAACATGTTTACATATAACATATCTTAAAACATAATCTAAAGTTTTGACGTATACATTTTGAATGTCAATATCTTTTGTATGTTTAACTCTTGTATATAAATAAAAGCAAAAACCCTTTACAAATTTCAGTACCCCACTTCCCCCCTCAATCACCTGTCAATTCTTATCTTTTTTCTCTCCACCGCCGTCTCCGACCACCGCACAACCACCGGTCAAAAACAACCACCAAAGCAACCACCTTTTTCAAGAATCCCCTGTTTTTGATCGGATCCCAGATCCCAAAATGCCTTAATTTTCACATTGTCGGTGGCTTTGTCACTCCAACATTAAATTCCCTTAATACCCATTTCAGATTTGATCCCCTTTTGGCTTCTTGATCTAATTCCCAAATGTGTTTATTCAATGTATGTATGCAAGAAATCTTGATAAAGATTCTTGTTCAAGTCTTATAATGCTGTTTAATTTAGTGGGTAAGTGTAAAGTTTGATTCTCTGTTGGATCAAGATTACATAAATCTTGGATCTTGAAAACATTATCTTTTCTTGAAATTTGATCAGATATTCAGATCACAAGATCCTAAATTTGTGCTTTTTTTGGTGTACCCACATAATAATTAAGGGTTTTAGGGGTTGTGGGGATAGTAAAATGTGTGGGATATGAAGGGTAAAATTGGAATTGGGATTAGGGCAATGGGATGGAAGACAAATGCAAGGTCTTCTTCTTCGAAAATGAAGGTGTGGATAATTAGGGGGACAACAATGGTGTTATTGTGGACTTGTTTGGTTCAGTTGACAGCTTTAGGGGATACATGGGGTCCTAGGGTTTTAAAGGGGTGGCCTTCTTCATCCACTCAAGATTCTCATTCTTTAGATGTCAAGTTTTTGCCTGCTGCTCCTGTTAGGGTTCTTCCACACAAGAGTGAGTGATCATTGCATCTTTGTGTTGTTAATTTGTTTATGATGATGATATTGTATCTAGGGCTGCAAACGAACCGAACGAACACAAACAAGTCCTTGTTCGTGTTTGTTTGTTAAGAAATATATGTGTTCACGAACTGTTCATGAACGCTTACCGAATGAGATTTTATGTTCGTGTTTGTTTGTTAAGGAAACGAACGTGTTCGTGTTCGTTTGTGTTTGTTAATTTTAGGCAACGAATGAAAACGAACGACGATGAACACAAATGGTAACAAACGAACACAAACAAACGTTTCTTGAACAAAATATATAATACATTGACACTTATTAAATATTTTATTTGTCGGAATTTTGAAGTAAAATACAAAAGCTAAAAACATTAATGAACTATCGAACACAAACGAACACGTTACCGAACGTTCATGAACATAAATGAACGAACGCGCCCTCTGTTCATGTTTGTTCATTTAACTAAACGCACGAAATTTCTTGTTTGTATTCGTTTGTTTAATAAACGAACGAACACAAACAAACTTCCCGCCGAACATTTCACGAACTGTTCGTCGAACGTTTGGTTCGTTTGCAGCCCTAGTTGTATCATAAGTGGCAATAGCTGTTATGGGTGTTTGTTGAAGTTTGAAAATTTTGATGTTAACATGAGTATTTTGATGTGGGGTGTAGGGGTTTATCAGAACAATGGTTACCTTATGGTATCATGTAATGGAGGACTCAATCAAATGCGGTCTGCGGTACGTGTTTTCTATATAACTTATACACGTATAGGAGCGCTTACGGTATGATCATTTATTTGTATGTAGTGCTGAATAGGCATAACCGTATTATGCATCGCAGTTAATACCGTAGGAACATGTGTTTATGCGGACTTAGTAATGTATGGAACGACCGTATAATATCTATATTCAAAAGATATATATTTTTTTTTCTTAATTTTTTAACTATATTTTGATCCTGTAGATTTGTGATATGGTTGCAATTGCAAGATTTTTGAATGTTACTCTTATAGTTCCCGAGCTGGATAAGACGTCTTTCTGGGCTGATCCAAGGTACAGCAAATCATGACATTATACTGCATTATTGTGCAAATCTAATGTTGAATAATTTGAATTGATTGTGATATAAATATCGAATGACAGTGAGTTTGAAGACATTTTTGACGTTAATCATTTCATTACGTCCTTGAGAGATGAAGTCCGTATACTCAAACAACTTCCTCCTCGGCTTAAAAAGAGAGCGGATTTAGGAATCGTGCATACTATGCCTCCCATTAGTTGGTCAGATATTTCTTATTATCATAATCAGGTATGATCTTTATTTGTCATGACTCTAAATAGGAAATATATCTTATGATATTACGGCTTTATTTTGTTTAATATCTTTTATTTGTACTTTGAATACATAATATTTTTTTGAGTAAACGTCAGTTTGAGTCCGTGTGGTTTCTTCAACTGACACTTTGAGTCCCTATTTCTAAAATTCGTCAGTTATCTCAAAGTGACGTTTTTAGAAATAGGGGCTCAAAGTGTCGGTTGAAGTAAACCACAGGGACTCAAACTGACGTTTACTCAATTTTTTTAAATAGTTTGTTAGGCAACCAACCAAACACACCCTCGTGCTTAAGGTTTTGTTCTCGACATGTGCAGATTCTTCCTTTAATTAAAAAATACAAAATCGTGCATTTGAATAGAACCGATGCTCGGCTTGCCAATAACGGTCAACCCCTTGAACTTCAGAAGCTGAGGTGTCGAGTAAATTTCGATGCTTTGAGATTTACTCCTCAAATAGAATACTTGGGTAGGCGTATCGTTCAACGTCTGAGGCAAAATGGGCCATTTCTAGTGCTGCATCTTAGATACGAAATGGACATGTTAGCGTTTTCTGGATGCACACAAGGATGCAATCTTGATGAGGTGGAAGAGTTGACTAGAATGAGGTTTGACCTACATAATATGGTTGACTAGTTTGGTAATACCGTTTCGTGTGTAAAGTTTTTTTTTTTTTTTTGGCAGATATGCGTACCCATGGTGGAAAGAAAAGATTATAAACTCCGAATTGAAGAGAAAAGACGGGTTATGCCCTTTGACTCCCGAGGAAACCACCCTCACACTGAGAGCGCTTGACATTGATAGGGACATCCAGATATATATTGCGGCTGGTGAAATATACGGCGGTCAAAGGCGAATGGCTGATCTTGCAGCCGCTTTCCCGAAACTGGTTAGTAAACAATATGCTAAAACTAGTTGTGTTGTGATCAAACAGAATGATTTCGTGTTTTATGTTTTTTTTTTTGTTTTTGTTAAACTTATGGGTGCAAACGAGCCGAGCGGCTCGCTAGCTGCTCGAGATCGGCTCAAGAAAAAGCTCGAAGCGAGTCTATCTTGAGCTTAAAATAAATCTCGTTTATTTATCGAGCCAGAGCTCGAGCCTGGCATGTAAAGCTCGTCAGACTCGTCGAGCCTTAGGATAATCTTAGTTTTTATTAATATTTAATAACATTTACCGCTTATTTAAAGCTGTCTAGTAAACGAGCCAAGCCGAGCCGAGCTTATTTAAACTTGTTTACAAACCGAGCCCGAACCTAAAGATAAGGTTGTTTAGTAAATAAGCCCGAGCCCGAGCTTCACTTATCGAGCTCGGGACCCTAAACGAGTCTATTAATTATATTATTTTCATTTAATATATTAATTAATAATTAATAAATCAACCAAGCCCGAGCCGAGCTTGAGCTTAAGAAACTACCAACGAGCCGAGCTCGAGCTTTGAAAACAAAGCTCGAACCGAACCGAGCTTACCACTGCGCCACCCCCTTGAAGGTTATGATTTTATGTTGAATGGTAGAAAATTACCATTTTAACCTTTGTGCCTTTACAGGTAAGAAAAGAGACTTTACTAGGGGCAGATGACCTTCAATTTTTCCAAAACCATTCATCACAAATGGCAGCATTGGACTATCTCGTATCATTGGAAAGTGACATTTTTGTCCCCACGTATGACGGGAACATGGCCAAAGTTGTCGAAGGTCATCGCAGGTATAAAAAAAAAAGTATTCTTTTGTCATTTTTTCCAACTTTATAAATAATTAAATCCCATACACAGATAAAGACTATATCTTTTTCAGATACTTGGGCTTCAAGAAAACTATAACATTGGACCGAAAATTATTGGTTGAACTAATAGACAAATACACAAGCGGGTCACTGAGTTGGGATGAGTTCTCAAATGCCGTAAAGGACGCACACTCCGCACGAATGGGGAGCCCGAAAAAACGAGTGGTTATTTCAGATCGACCGAAAGAAGAAGATTACTTTTATGCAAATCCAGAAGAATGCTTACAGCCATTAGAGACTAAACCTGTGAGCATTTTATAATGAGACTTTTGAGGGTTAGTTAGGTCACCCATGAGTCAGTGGTGCCCCGGGCGGGTCTTTCTTGACTTTTGACCCGCGGGTTGTGTTGGTGGCGGGTTAGAGATATTCGAAAGAGCGTATATTGGACCTTTGATAGGGTTGGGATGCGGGTTTATTATTAGTATCTTATTTTTTAATAATGCAAAAATTATGTATAGAAACTAGTCAACTACCCTGACATTGCAGGGTTATATATTGGTATTCGAAACTACTGATACGTACATGCCCGTTTGAAGTATAGATTAGTTTTCGCACGTGTGCATACGTCTAGTGTGAATACATGATACCGCGTTTTTAAAATAGGGTTCGACTTTTTTATGGGTTGACACTTTTCTGGGGGCTATTGAGGAGTGTTTTTAGTTGAAAGTGAAAGTCAACTAAGAGATTATGAAGAATAAGCAACTTCTGTAATTGGGAATATGTATGTATTATTTGGATTTGACTTTTTGTTAGAAGTCAAATGTGATAATCCTTTGAATGGAGGCGCCATTGAAGAGTGAATTTTAGTTGACATTGAAAGTCAGCTTTAAAACTTTGAACAAGAGGCAACTTTTGTGATTTGGTATCTAGAATGGTTCATGATTGGAGAATTATGTACAAATCTAGATTTGACTTTTTGTTAAAAAGTCAAATGTAGTATTCTCTTTGAATGAAATGCTATGGTTTTGAAATATGGATTAGCTTTGGTATTATGCTTTTGAGATTCTATGGTCTAAAGAGCTATACTGAATGGTTAAGTGCTGAACTAGTAAGAGGTCTGAATCATTAAGTGCTGAATCAGTAAGAGGTCTGAACCCTTAAGAGCTAGTATATTGTTTAACCGTTTAAAGGCAAATGTCTGACCAATTCAGATTAGATATCATAACCATGGCTGTTTGGCAACTTCTGAATGGTTAAGTGCTCAACCAGTAAGAATTCTGAACTATTAAGTGCTGAACCAGTAAGAGGTATGAACCATTAAGAGTCAGTATAATGCTTAACCGTTCAGAGGCAAATGTCTGACCAATTCAGATTAGAGGTTTTAACCGTTCAGACTCAGTATAATGCTTAACCATTCAGATGCAAATGTCTGAACCATTCAGACACATGCCCGCGAAACAAACAGTCTGAACCATTAAGTGTTGAACCAGTAAGAGGTTTGAACCATTAAGAGCCCCATTAAGAGGTAAACAAACAACCTTTAGTATAATGTTTAACCATTCAGAGGCAATTGTCTTAACCTAATAATTCTGACATATGCTTGCAAAACAAATAGTTTAAATCTTTAATTGTTGAGCCTCATTAAGTACTAAGGGGGCGTTTGGTTCGTGGAATGGAATGGAATGGAATGAAATTAGGAAGTTTTTCTTTGTAAAATTGATCTTGGTTGAGGGAGGGAGGAATTTGAAATCCTTCACTCTAATGAAATTTGTGACTATTTCAACATTCCTTAGAAATCCTTCACTCTAATGAAGGAATGGAATGGAATGTTGAAATAGTCACAAATTTCATTAGAGTGAAGGATTTCAAATTCCTCCCTCCCCCAACCAAGATCAATTTTACAAAGAAAAACTTCCTAATTCCAATTCCTACACATTCCACGAACCAAACGCCCCCTAAACAAACAGCCCTAAGTGAGATGTGCACAATTTAGTCAAATAATCATTATCTTATGTAAAACAGTTTAATATTAAGTTGAACATGTTTTGATAGACATTCAATAAACACAATAAGTTTTAAATAATCAATAAAAATGAATATCTGGATTTAGTTTAAAAAGAAAAGAAATAAGAAACATCATTTTCATGATGTATATGTAAAAGAAAGTCATTGTCTTATTGATTAAACTCTTATACATTATCTGGTGGATTATTGAGTTGTAATTGGGTGTTGTGTAGGTTCCAAGTGGCTAAGTAATGATGTTAAGGAATAAGGACTATCTAACCAATCCACTCCCACCAATACCCAAATTAGTCACATTTTTTTTTTTTTTTTTGAAATGGTGTATACTTGTAAAACAATTAATTCAAAATACCAAACATAATAAGACATTTTCAAGATTAGTGGAGTCTATATGGGAGTAAGTATTGGGCAAATGACACTATGAAATAACATGTATAGAGTATTAGAAAGAGCTAATGCAACAATAATATGTAGTTATGTACCACATAATTCTTTTGATTGAAACATGTCCTTGTACTAAACCAAGTACAAGATATAGACATTTTGTTTATTGATGGTGTATCACTAGGGCTGTAAACGAACCGAACGTTCAACGAACAGTTCGTGAACCGTTCGGCGGGAAGTTCGTTTATGTTCGTTCGTTTAATAAACGAACGAACATGAATTAATAAACGAACGAACATGAACAAGAAATTTCGTTCGATTAGTTAAATGAACGAACATGAACAGAGGTCTCGTTCGTTCGATTGTGTTCGTGAACGTTCGGTAAGGTGTTCGTGAACGTGTTCGTGAACATTCGTTGATTTGCATTCGTTTATGTTCGTATGTTTGTGTTTTAATTGAAGATCTTTGTACTTTCTTATATTTCATATGTACTTTTTATATTATTAAACTTTTATTTGTTTTATTTCCCTAACAATTAAACTAGGAAACCCACTTTCACCTTGTTTATGCATCATTTCTCTTTCATTTCTCATTATTTACATCCACGACTATGATCGAATTCCACAATAAAGGATTCAAGTTCGAGTGCTACTCTCTGGGCCATCTATCTTTATCCTTCGTCGAGTTCGCCAAATTTATTTATGTTCATTTGTGTTCGTGAACCGTTCGCGAACATGCTCATTTCCTTAATGAACGAACACGAACATAAAATCTCGTTCGTTAAGTGTTCATGAACCGTTCGTGAACACATTTATTTCCTTAACGAACGAACATGAACAAGGCCTTGTTCGTGTTCGTTCGGTTCGTTTACAGCCCTATGTATCACCTTTAAACAGTCTTGTACATTATCAAAAATGATTTATGTTGTTAACGTGTTATTGTTTTAGGATGATATTAATATCCAATAACTAGAAGTGAGCTCCATATGAAATATCAAATCCGTCATTGTGTATTTTACAAGTTTTAGTTCTAAGTTCAAGTGTTGTAGTCCGTCCTAGACGTACTTATGTCATCATGTCCCCTAGTCCGGTGTGAGTAGATAAAGTCTACTCATGTTGGAAACCACATTAACATGTCAAATGACACCCAAGCTCAACATTATCATATCACCACATAAATGATAAAATAGCAAACGCTCATAACATAAATAATTAACACAAAAAATGGGGTTTCAATAAATAACCAGTGACTCAGTTTCCTTCCATCGTATAATTTTGGCTTCTCAAAAATCTATTGGAAGCCTCCCTATATAAATAACAATGAATAATAATGATAATAATACCAATAATACATTTGTCAGAATATTCTATGCAATACCCCCCACCCCCCAAAAGAAAAAAAAGAAATGTACATTGTATCTTGAACACAAATGTAAAACAAGAATGATCTTCGATAAGGTCAAAGTTGGAAAAAATGAGTAGTGATGGTACCAAATTTTGAATTAAGTTTGTCCTAGTAAGCGTTTCGGTTTAGTTTCTGCTCGTCTTAAACCTCTTCAACGCTTTATCGCTTTTCTCGTCCCATGTGCTTGCAAGTCTTGAACGCGCTAGCGTTACATCTTCGTTTGTCTGTCAATAAACATTACAAAACGTTATAAGCAAGTTTTGTAGTGGGTTGAAGAGGGTCAGATTAGGTTGACTTGAAACATTTTTCGTTAAATATTTTATATATATATATATATCAATGATCTAACTTCTTTGAATAAAATGCCCCCCCCCCCCCCCCCCCCCACAAAAAAAAAAAAAAGATTTTATGGTTTGAAAATAAAATTTGGGCCACTTTCGACCCGTTTTCTTTTTATGATGGTTCTTTAGTTTACCCATCCAAACCGGCCCATTTATAAGTAACCAGATTAAAATATTAAATGTTAAAACACCACCTTTACGTCAAACAATGTACGATACATGTGTCGCCACTACCTTCCATAAAAAAAATATGTCGGGTGAACCCTTTTGATATTTTTTTTTCTTTCTAAAACTACCACATTTCAACTTGAGCCCATCTACGTTAGAACCCAATTTTGACTCGTTACCCGACCAGTGCAGCCCATTTTGCCAGGCTTATATGTACCTTAAGAATGGGGGCAGAGGAATCATGTGTACTAGGTTTTGCTCTTTTTCCTAGGTCAATCTGTACTGAAATGTTGGCTTGTGACAAGTCCACACCCGAGTTCTGTAGCGCTTGTGTTAGCGTTGTCAATAACCTGTTTGCACACGAATACATCCACACGTTATTAGTCGAAGTAGCGGGCTAGCCCGTTAGCCTATGCTGTTCAAATGAATTCTTACCCTTGAGAGTAAATGGCTGAGATGCTAATTGTGCCACTTTCAATTGTTAGTTCTTGATCTTTCAGCTTATCGCGAGCAACCGTGGTGCAATCGGTTGTGCATGATCGGCTCTGCCATAATGGAGATGCTGCCTTCGCTGTATCCGACGCTAGTGTCAAAGGATGTGGTGCGGTGACACTGGTGCTTCCACAGCCAGGAGAATATATGTTTGGCTGCATGGGTGAAGGAAATGGAGATCCTTTATTGGTCAACCGAGCGTGTTGACCAACTTGTTCATGGGAAGTTAAGTCAGAATCTAATACTGGTTGCCCCTTTTGGGGAAGGTTAATGCACGCAACGCGCTTGTTGACCGATGCTGGTCCAGACGCACCGTTTTGGACTTGCGGTTGATCGACAAAACCTTCGGTTGGTCTTTGATTATTGTTCTGTAGTAATTAAAGTGATAGTAAAGTTAGAACTAGAGGGGATAGTTTCTAACATGACATGAAAATAACAAGGTTTTAGGTTGTCATATCTAGCCCGTTTGATAAACGGGTCGTGTTCGGGTTGACCTGCTTAACCAATTTAATTAATTAAACAGGTCGACCCGCTAGCCCGTTTAGCCCATTGTTGTTACAACCCACCAACCCGATTAACACATTTACAACTTGATTATTAGCAGCCAACCCGTTTAACACGTTTAGACAATTGGGTTAAAAGGGTGTGTCGGGTTACATGAATTTAAGTATGTGCGGGTTAGGGTTGATATTTTGACGCGAATTATAACACGACTCATGTTCGGGTTGAACCACTCAACCCGTCAACCCGACACGATTGACACCCAATGGTAATCAGACGCAGACGCACAACATGGAATATACTTGGAAGCTTGAATTTACCCATGGTATCACCGAAGGCGGTTCGTTATTCCATCCCCGACATGAATCCTCAAACTTATGCAACTTATCTTGTAGAAACTGAATGTATTCAATAACCTACAAAATTCATATTTCAAATGTTAAGCATTTATTGTTATGGACTAATACCATTGCAAGGTATGGGACTTGTCCCACATCGGTTGTATGGGCAACTGATGTGGGGTTTATATACCAAATGGGCTCTCTCACCCATCAGACTAGTCTTTTGGGTTGAGTTCTCTCGTTTGGTATATAACATTTATAAGTTTGGGTGAATGATAAAAGAAACCATATATGTTTCTCTATGTATACCTCTAATAAAAATGATGCTTTATCTCTCTTTTGATCACCATGAGGAATGAGTCCTCTCAGTGTCGAAAACCTGCACAAGTATTAAAAGACCATATATCAATATTTACTATAGTCGAAAAACGACTAGCATGCACTTGTTAAGCGTACCTGTCATTAATTTTGCTTCTTCTACGCTGCTCGGTAGCAGAATGCTTAGAACGCGGGGTGTTGGGCTTTTGATCATGATGTGCTGTGTCTACTTTAACAGACAAAACACCTATCATTTTACAGAAAAAATATGTGCATTCTGAGAATATTATTATTATTATTATTTTGTGTTACAGTTAATGAGAGATAGAAGATATACCTTTGTAGTGTGAGGATGGTTCTTTCTTGATAACAAACTCTTGTTCTTCATCATCCTCATCATCTTGACAACTTTTAGCGGACTTTAACATATCGACAAAGCTCGGATTCTTCTGGGCTGATGATGGACTGCAAGATCAACAAAACTTGAATAGATATTCATTAGAAGATACAAAGTGAAAAGAAAGCCAACAGACCGCGAAGACGACAGAGAACTGATGGTGGCGCTTGGATGGTTATGGGCGGATGATGACTGTGATGGCCGCTCCACGGATGCCATCCATGGCACTCCTCCCATCTTCATCACCCCCTCTGTTAACAACATATTTGTAATAACATTATTATTATTATTAGTTTAGAAAATCGAAAGAAAGCAAAGTGACGAATAATATTGTAATCTTGTAACATCCAGCTCCTCGTACCAACCAATATTGTCCGTTTTGCGCACAAGGAGCTCACGGATTTGTTTTTGGTTACTTGAGCGGAAACTTTCCAAGAGGTCACCCGTCATGGATTGATTGCTCCCACTCAAGAACGTTTAACTGTAGAGTTCTGGTCTCATCCATAGCTTACAGGGGCGCAGCTTTATATAGGTCCGGGGTGACCCGGCCCCCACCCATTTTTCGCTCATAGTGTTAATTTTACCGGAAATTTCCAATTTTTTTGTACTGTAAAATATTGGATTTTTAAAAGTCCGCCCCCCAGTCCGCCCCCACTGAGTTTTTGTTTGAGCTCCGCCATTAGACACCTAACACGTCAAAACACGTTCATGGCCAGCTCTATTCTTTGATTTTTTAGGCTTGAGTATAGGGCCCCCAATTTTATTTTTAAAATATATATTTTTATACATTCTGATCCTAGAAATGTCTAATACTAGTCCAATGCTACTTTAACAAAACAAAAAAAAAGTTGGGCCTTAAATTTTTTTTTATATACAGTCCAATCCTACTTTAATGAACCCAATTTCTGCTACCCACCCACAAAGAATCCTAGATCCGTCAACGATTACGATGATGACATTTGGAAAAGGACGCGAGTTTTTAAAACGGCTTGGGCCTCAAAATGGTTGAGCCGTCCCTGAACGCATTGGTGATAGTTGATGCAGGGGTTACCAGTATCTCTATGTGGATAGAACAAAACGACGCGGGATCAACTAAAGTGTAACAAAAATACCTCGTATCACGTGCCTGTTTCCAGCGATATTCTCCTTCCCTGTCTTTCCCTTTTTCGCAGCAGATTCTTCCCACAGTGAAAAACCACTCCCTGTGTAAGAACTGCAGTTTGAATTCTCGTCATTTTTATCGCTGCCACTAGATTGTGCAGCTGTGATCAGGACCCCTTCAGGCTTTGGCATCCTTTGGCTTTGATTTATACAAGAAATGTGACTGATACTGTACGTCCCAATCCCGCCAGGAAGAATGTGTTCTACTGCAGTTGGTGCAGCCGGTGGGGGGGCCTTCCTGATCGGTGGTTCTTCGACTTTGTTTCCTTCTTTAGCCATATTTTTCCCTACGCGTTCCAGCGGTTGCAAGAAGTCATGTGTTTCAAGGTAGCAGCCACCTGTTGACAGTTATGTACATTAGATGGATGAAAAAACAATATTCACTTTACTGTTTAAGCAAGTTGTGTTCGGGTTGACTTGATATGTTCACATGTTGACCCTTTTAACCCATTAACTTTTATATATATATTTTTTTAAATATTGTTTATTACATATACGTATATATGTTTTATAGTAAATTATACATTGATGATTTTAACATCAAACCCAACAAAGATATCTTGCTTTTGTTACTGTCTTCCTTTTTCTATGTCTTTCTTTGTCTCTTCAGTCTTTATCTAATTATCCAAATTTCACTACTTTTTCTACTTTTTTTAACCAACACTTTTAATTAAGAATATTATTTCTGATTTTTTTTTTTTTTTACCACAGATTAATAATATTAACAAGAAAATGATTTGCAAACGTATGGGTTTCCAATTTTCCATCAAATGTCTAAAAAGTTGAAAATATATATAACACTTTCTTGGTTTTGTCTACATAATATTTAAAAACGTCAACTCAAAATTGCAATTTTTATTTTAACACAACTTATATAAAAATTTATTATGGATTTGTCTATGACCATTATTACATACTATATAATTGTCACAAATCTATAAAAGTAAATTTATTCACATGGTAATTGAAAAAATATGACATAAATCAGATCTCCCAACATAGAACCCTATTTACTCATCTATAATATCTAACATACTTAGCAAGATTTAAATTTCAAAGTGGATAATTTTTCTATTATTTTTTTAAACGATGAACACACACCCTTAAAATCCACCTATTATTCGCTTTTTGTGACTCGAACCCGCACCGCTTTAATGAGGATAAATACCAAAGTAAGGATGGGCATTTTTTACCGGGTACTGGTATCAAATTTCACATACTGATTTATTTTTGGGAGCGTTCAAACACCGGTACCGTACTGTACCGAACATATTTGGCGAAATTTGGTACGGTACCGAGCTCATCGAAGGGAAAAACTTGTTTACCTGGAGGGGTAGGAGATGGATCTTGCTGAGCAGGTGAATAAAGTGAAAGAAAGTCATGCGTTGGTTTCCTACCTGTAATTTCAACAACATCAACGTCACACACAAATTCTGTTAACAATATTTTCTAATTCTGTTGCTTAACGTGCACCCCCAACCCCACCTCATCTCATCAACTGTGTACGTATGCTAACATACACGTGCCAACACACATGTAAAATACCTTGTGTTCCATACGGTCGAGGTTGAGGAAGCTCCATCAGATTTTCTTTTACAGATTTTGCTTCTCCGGGTCTGGATCGGATCCGATTATAATAGCGAGAATTCGACAGCCTTTTTTCGAGTGTGTGAGAATTTTGTAAATTATGTTTGCTTTTGCAGACTTAACCAAGGCGAAACGTCACGGATCCGTAGATCTACCACTGCCCATGTAGATGTTGTGATTGCGGTTGCTGTTACGGTTGCGCCTCAATCTTGGAGGCACATTTACCACGTATGTCGGATTGCTTTGGTCTCCTCGTCAAGAACCAACAAGATACCACTGCCTTCACAAATTAATACTCAATTATAAGCATAATTCACAAAGATTGCTTTCTATGAAATAAAATTTCAGTTATGCTGGTTGTAAACTTTACACAAAATTACTTAATCTAAACAACTCCTTATTTCTGAGTTGACAATTCACAATTATTCCGCTTATTTAAGCCAAAGTTATTCGACTTCAACAAAACTATCACATGATTTAAACATAATTCATCACCAAAAAAAAAAAAAAAAAAAAATTGTACCTTCTTCTTCTTCAATGAATCCGAATTCAGATTCTTTTACGAAATTCAGCGGTTTGTATTTTAGACTTAAAAAAGAAATGAATAATAAAGTGGCAGCACCTCTTGAAGGTGTTGTTGTACAGGTGAATTGTGTATGTATATGGGATGTAAAGCAACCGGTGTGCGTTGTGATGAAAGATAGGATTTGTCAGTCCAGATCTCTTTCTCTTTCTCTTTCTCTCTCTGAAACAAATGTTTGAGAAAGAGTGTGTGTGTGTGAGTTTGATTTGATAAAATGTGTGTTTTTATATGGTCGCTGTTTGGTCGTTTATAAATTTGGATGAAAAGTTGTAACGCCGTTTTAGTTAACGTCCGTTCAACTCTATGTCTCCATCTCGCATGCCTATGTTTTATACATTGTATATGAAGATATTTATTTTTTCTAATTCTAATTATTTTATATATGAAATTAAGTAGATAAAATAATAAATGGTACTTTTTAGTGACTTGACTTGCAATCACAATTTTTGTTTCATGTTTTAGTTTATAATATATATCATATCGGATTGGTTAAAATGAGAACCATCACGAGTGGTGAGAATTGTGAGAACTAGGTCGTTTAAAAGGTTTTTCCAAATTTTTTTTCTCAAAAATCATAAAAAAAATCATTTGTTTCAGCAAAAAAATAAATAAATAAATTAATAAAATGTTGCGTACACACATTTACATGAGGTGTCAAAAAATATTTATCTTTTGTAAAACATTTATAAGAGCGCGTAAAAAAAACTTACATCAGGCCAAACTACCGGCTCGATAATTTTTTTGTTTTTTTTACAGATGTGTTTATAATAGTTTCATCTACGATTGTGCAAAAAAAAATTTGGTCCAAATCGTGCGGTAAGTAGGAGTTCTCATGATTCTCACAACTCGTAGTGGTTATCATTTGAACCGAATCCTATATCATATTCCTTTTTCTTTATATCAAATGATTTGTAACCATGTATTTTCTAATAGGTTCAACATTTTTTAGGTTTTATGTATAAAGATTTATTTTTTCTTTAACTAATTACTTATTTATAAATTATAGGTCAGGAAAAATATTTAAGAGCTTAAGAATATGAGTTAATATTTTTGTGAGATGAGACGGGTAACTATATTTAAGGGTCTAATTGATGTAAGTTGAGTTGAACATTGTCTACATATTTATTTTTATGTATGTATAACCATTTCATATAAATATAGTTGTAATAAAGTTTATCCATGTATTACTTAGTTTACATTGTAATATACAAACAAATGTATTGGATTTTAATAATCTGAATTATGATGCATTTGCCTAAAATAATTCATACTAACAATTTAATCAGTAACACTTTAAATTTCACTTTTGTTTTTAAGTGAGGAAGTAACTTCATTTACTCACAGCTTCCATTTATGATGCTTAAAAAATTTACCCCATATTAATTAGGACAAAAAACAATCAGGTGATCTTGAGGGGCACACATGTGAGATGTTCTTGAGAGGCACACAACATTACTTCCCCGTTAGATCATACGGTGTGGGTGTGGAAATCTGGCGTGAAGACAGTCCACGCCCACAAAATCACCCAGGCTTGGCGTTTTCCACGACGGTTGATTGATTGTTTGTGATAGGGTGTTGGTGATTTTGTTAGCTTTTTTTTTTTTGAAAAAAAAAAACACTAGGTGGGGCCCTTTCCACGCCCAACACCATCCCATGTTTTTTTTACTGTCCTCGTGTTTACGTGGCTGTCACATGACGCTTAACGCCATCTCTTCATGCCCCTCCACATCGAATATTCTTATAGTAAAATTGACTTTAACAACTAATGTAAAAGCAATGATTGTCATTGGACAATATATCCGTATGGATTATTACCGCCCTAGTTTGGATTATTAGATTTCAATTTATCATATACACATATATGATACTCATTGTATAATGTATAATTGTTATATACTATACTATATGGATAACTTCCAATTAATTTAGTTTTCCAGTT
The DNA here is from genome assembly GCF_002127325.2 of Helianthus annuus. NCBI lineage: Eukaryota > Viridiplantae > Streptophyta > Magnoliopsida > Asterales > Asteraceae > Helianthus > Helianthus annuus. Next base: position 52,068,130 of record NC_035436.2, on the reverse strand, counting down.
GAGTTCGTACACATATGAGGTCAGCATGATATTATTTGACTTGTGAACATATTTACCCCTAGGTTTTGTTAAGGAAAGAATCACGTGAGTTCTGATGGTAAATAGGGAGTTTAGTTAAGAACAAAAAAAGTCTTGGCAGTTAAGCCGTTAACGTTAAAATAAAAAACAACATTAATGGACGATTAGAAGGCTCCTTAACCCCACTTCCCATGTGAACCTCCACTCTAATCCACCCACCCCACCCCACCCCACTAATTAATTAATCAATTATTTATTTAATTACTATAACCTCTAACTCAAATCTTTTTTTTTTAAAGGAAAAAAAAAGTCGAATTTACCTTATCCCCCTAAGTTACAACTAATAATATTTTAAAATATTATTTAGCGTCGTAGATGTTTTATAAAAAAATATAAATTTGAGTGGCTTATTATAATTGATGACATCGTGTATCACATGTCTAAGTCGAATACGTTTAATTGAATGTAAAAGGTACTCAGTGTATGGGTCGACAAGATTGGTTTATCAATTTGATGGATTATGATAGATTGAAAATGAAATCAAACTTACATTAACATTTTAAATATTGTTATAATTAATATTTGATTAAGAAGATAAGCAATGGGGGCCACACAAGATTTGATTGTAAGAGAAGACAGTCAAATTAATAATTGTGATGAATATCATCAAATTTATCAGAAATACATTCTAAGTAGGAAGGGGGATATGGATGGCGACGACATCCCGTGGACGGAAGTTCAGTATCAAAAGTACCGGAAAAGTAGAGGTAATGGCGTGGAGATGACCTTCCTGGTGCAGAACCTACCAGATCGTACCTCTAAAATGCTTCTTTGGCGTGCATTTCAACCGCACGGGTTCGTCACTGATGCATACGTGGCTCGTAAGAAAGACAAGAGAGGGAATAGTTTCGGATTCATCCGCTACGTGGGTGTAGAGAATGTCGATGCAACCTTAGCGGATATGAACACAGTTAAGATACTCGAAGCAAAGGTGTCGGTATCCTTGGCTAAGTACGATAAAAATCACAAAAGATTCATTTACACATCAAAGGTAGTCGGTGAAAAGACCTGGAAGCCGAAGGTACCCACACAAACAAATCAACCGAACAGCGGCGGGGCTTTTTTCGGGGGAGCGACGGTAAAGGAAGGTCAATCATTTGCAAGTTTGTTTCAAGATAACTCCCACGTTACAAACATGGGCTCAAAGACGATTTCGGTAGACAGTAACGGTTCAAAGTATCCACTACATTGCATCGGTCGTTCAATCCATGGCATAGCAAAAAATCTGAGCACCCTTAGTAATTTGCATCATATCCTTATGGACGGTGGTTTGGATAACTACGGCTTATCGTATGTTGGGGGTTTAAGTGTGCTACTTACGTTAGGAAATCCGGAGATAGTTAAGGACATTATGAGTAACCACTCGGACTGCTTATCTAATGTTTTTAGTCGGTTCCACGTTTGGAATGGAGAGGACCTTCCCATGGAACGGGTCGTGTCCCTTCGGATAACTGGTGTGCCAGTTCACCTCAGAGATAACTCTCTATTCGACCAGATTGGGGGTCTTTTTGGGAAAGTTGTTCAGGAATCGCCATTCTCTTGGTTAGAATCTGATAACTCTGATAGCTCCGTCATGGTGCTAGCACCTCTCGGGAAACGAATAGAGGAGACGGTGGTCGTACAGTGGAAAGAAAGGAGGTTCGTTATATGGGTTACTGAAAATGCAGGAGTTTGGAAACCGGATTTAGACGGCGAGAAACCGACGAACGTCTCGGGATGGGAGCCAAACAATAAGGATAATGAGCCAAATATGATGGACGACACCGAAGAAGGTGAGATCAGGCCTGACTTGTCGCCGGACGGCGGCCGGAATAAGCAAAGCAACAAGGAGCCGCCGGAGGGCAGTATTTTGCATGGGGAAGTGGAGATGTCCACACATTCTCCCAGGAATGAAAATTATGGGGACAATGTGCATGGGGAAAATGAAAAGACTTTTAGGATTCCAAGTAACAATGATGATGTGGGAGAGGAATTGGCGGCTGGCAATTGCAACGGCTCTGGGCCTCACCAGGGAAGTAATTCAAACAGGACAAAAGAAGATATTGGGCCTGCTAATACACCTGGGCTTAATAACCAAACACAATGTGAGGAAAGATTGGGTAAGCAATTGGGCCGAGAGGATTTTTGTGGGTTGAATAAAAAGGATACCTGTGATGGGCCTACTCCCTTGAACATGTTGGGAAAAAGAAATAGGGATACCAGGAGCCCCCCTTCTGTAGGCTCCACCCAAGGCCCCCCAACTAGATTGTTCCATCATCAGCAGATGGAGGAGGTGTTGCCAAACCCTTCTACAACGACAGATGGTGGTCGCCAATCTGGGTCGATTTCCAGAGAAGTATACGCCACTACAACAGTGGGCGAAAAGGTTGGTTTCGACTTACGCGGCTTTGAAGATGACACGGCAAAGGCTATTATTGGTGATGGAGGTTTTGAGGTTTCTCAATGAATTTTTTGAGCATAAATTTAAGGGGGGTGAAGAATTCTACAAAGGTTGATTGGGTTCGGGGTATTAAAACGGGTCATGGCATCCATTTTCTTGCTATCCAAGAGACCAAACTAGGTGATTCTTCTAAGTTTCTGTTTAGTAATTTTTGGGGCAGATCTGCATTTCATTTGGCGACAGTCGACGCACAAGGAAGGTCAGGGGGTCTAGCGTGTCTATGGAACCCATCAATGTTTGATTGTGATAATGTAATTAAGAACCGGTATTTTTTGGTAGTAGCAGGCCGATTGATTCATCAAAACTGTAGAATCAATTTGGTCAACGTCTACGCACCTAATGACGCTGTGTTGCGAAGAGAGCTTTGGTCCAATTTATTGCAGGTCAGGAATTCTCTTCAAGGAATTTGGGTTATGATGGGGGATTTCAATGAAGTAAGGGAACCAGCAGATCGTCAAAATTCTGAATTTGTGGCGTCGCAGGCTGATGCCTTTAATCAGTTTATACTGGCAGCTGCACTACATGAATACAACATGGGTGGAGGGCGATTCACTTACATTTCGGATAATGGTACAAAACTAAGCAAACTCGATCGGTTTTTGGTTTGCTTAGGTTTCTTAGAAAGATGGCCAAATGCCTCGGTCCTTGCCCTTAACAGGGACATCTCGGACCACAGGCCGATTATTCTAAATACCACGCCAGCAGATTTTGGGCACACGCCGTTCAGGTTTTATAATTCTTGGCTTGAAATAAATGGGTTCCAAGAGCACGTGACACAATTATGCTTAGCTTTCTCTTTTTCGGGTCCACCGGATCTGAGATTGGCGGTTAAGTTAAGATGGCTAAAGAACAAAATTAAGGATTGGCTGGCTCTGGAAAAACAGAGGACAGAGGGGGTTTATCTAGCAAAAAAGAAGCTTATCGGTGATCTAGAACACATCGCTGAATCAAGACCACTTCGGCAGGAAGAACTGGACACTCGAACTGAGTGCATTCAGTTCGTCTTAGAAATGGAAAGGCTTAAACAAATGGATGTTAGACAAAAATCGAGGTCGAGATGGGCACTAGAAGGTGACGAAAATTCCTCCTTTTTTCATAGCGTTGTTAATTCTAATTTGTCAAACAATAGAATTAATGGTATTTATGATAATGGGGGTTGGATTTCTAATCCGGGGGAGATAAAAGAAAATTTTTTTGATTTCTTCTCTAAACAATTCACTGAACCGTGGGAAGTGCGTCCACAACTTACATGTCCTAATTTGGTTAGTATTTCGGATGGCGAAGCGGAACATCTGATAGCTCCGTTCTCGCTAATCGAAATAAAGGATGCTGTTTGGGACTGCGACGGGGATAGGGCGCCCGGGCCGGATGGTTTCAATTTTAAGTTTATTAAAAGATTTTGGGAAGGGTTTCAAAATGATTTTATTGCTCTATTTAACAAGTTTTACGCAGATGGAACGTTAAATAGTTGTTGCACATCGTCGTTTTTAGCCTTGATTCCCAAGGTTAAGGATCCAGCTTCTCCTATGGATTTTCGCCCTATAAGCCTTATTGGCGTAATTAATAAGGTCATCTCGAAGGTTTTGGTGAACCGTCTTAAAGGTATTATGGGGAAAATAATCTCCGAGGAACAATCGGCTTTCTTGGCGGGACGAAATATTATGGATGGGCCTCTTATTCTCAATGAAATTGTCTCATGGTTGAAGGTTAAAAAAAAGGTTGGGATGATTTTTAAAGTTGATATCAATAAAGCGTATGACTCCTTGAGTTGGAAGTTCCTCGATTCAATAATGGAACAAATGAACTTTCCGGCCCGATGGAGGAAATGGATTTCAACAACTCTTAATACGGCTAGGGCCTCTGTTCTGGTGAATGGATCCCCGACAATGGAATTCGAATGCACACGGGGCCTTCGACAAGGTGATCCACTTTCGCCTTTCCTTTTCGTCATTGCTATGGAGGCCTTAACCGGGGTTATGAAACAAGCCACAATGGTCAATCTTTTTAAGGGTATCAAGTGTACTAACGACGGACCGGTGATCTCTCATTTTTTATATGCCGATGATGTAATCTTTCTTGGGGAATGGTCGACGGAAAATGCTAGCAACCTAAGGCGCATTCTTAGATGCTTCTACTTGGCATCGGGCTTGAAAGTGAATCTTGCCAAAAGTAGTGTTTACGGGGTGGGTATAAATCAACATGAGGTTCAAAGCATGGCAACGTTCCTTGGGTGCAAGTCTGGCAGTTTTCCGTTTAAGCATTTGGGTTTGGTGGTTGGTGCAAATATGAACTTAGTTAAAAATTGGAAGCCCATTATTGATTTATTCAAGAACAGGCTAGCTATTTGGAAAGCGAAACAACTCTCTTATGGAGGTAGGGTCACACTTCTAAAGTCGGTGTTGAATGCACTTCCAACATACTTCTTCTCCTTATATAAAGCCCCGAATCAAGTGATCGATGCTTTGGATAGATTGAGAAGAGTGTTTTTTGGGGTGGATCTGAAGAGAAAGCGAAGATGAACTGGGTGGCCTGGGACAATGTTATTGCACCTATAGAATACGGTGGTTTGGGTTTTGGTTCGTTAAAGGATGCAAATCATGCTATGTTGGCAAAATGGTGGTGGCGTTTCAAGGTTGAAAACAAAGGACTTTGGAGGAGAGTGATTTGGGCCATACATCATAACTCTCGATCTTGGTCGGCTATCCCGGCGAAAATTTCTATGCCGGGTATATGGAAGCAAATAGTCAATATTCATCATTCGCTTCAGCAAAAGGGGATAGATCTCTTCAAAGCCATTAGAAATGTCGTGGGGAACGGGTCAAATACGTTATTTTGGTTGGACCTATGGATCGGGAACACTCCTTTTCACATCAGATTTCCAACTCTTTTCAGCTTAGAACGGCTGAAAATGTGTTATGTATCGGACCGTATCATCCGGGTCGGTGGGGGTCTGCACACTAGCTGGGACTGGACCAGACCCTTTGAGCAAGATCAAGAAATTGCTGAATTTTCGGAGTTGACGGACCTGCTGATTTCGGTCTCAATTTCGGAAAATCAGGATGTTCTCAGGTGGGGCTTAGATACATCGGCTGTATTCTCAGTTCGAAGTGTGAAATCAGTATTAAAAATTTGTAATAGGCTGCAGCCACATTACTCGTTCGTATGGAATAAGTGGGTGCCGAAAAAGGTGGGTTTTGTTGCTTGGCGAGCTGAAAAGGAGCGTCTTCCCACGAGGATGGCTTTGGCTCAAAGAAATATTCAAGTAAATTCGGATAGGTGCGCCATATGTGGAGACTATGCGGAGACGAGCGAGCATTTATTTGTATCATGTCACCTTGCACAAACGGTTTGGGCTCTTATTACACAATGGTGCAAAATACCCGTGTTTTTTGCCTTTGGCATAAAGGACATTCTAGATCTGCATTTATTCGTGAAAAGTTCTACAAAGAAAAAGAAGATTATCCAGGCCATTGTTCATGTCACATTTTGGAGTATTTGGGCTGCAAGAAACAAACTCATTTTTGATGGTTCCTATCCAGAGGTATCAAAGATTTTGGAGGAAGTGAAGGTTATGAGTTATCTATGGGTCAAAAATCGTTCAAAGGATGCTGCGATTACGTTGGAGAGCTGGAAAAGATTCGATGATTTCGGTTAAATTCGAGTAGGGTCCTGTATTGTTTTTTCTTGTTTTATGGTTGTTTGGTGTGCCGCTCTAGCCGGCTTGTATATTTTTGGTGTAGCTCCTTGCTAATTAATAAAACGTTTTTGTTGGCCGTTCAAAAAAAAAAAAAAAATAATTGTGATGAATAATTTAATATAAAGTTTTTGTTTTTTGAATTATTTAAATGTCCATAACTTGTAAGTTTAGAAAACAATGACTTAATCCACCCTTATGTCAATATGATTATGGAATAGATTCTAAGAAAATGTGAGGCCACCACATTTAGGTTCATGAACACACCTCCCCTTTTTCCCTTTAATTTTTAATATTGTTATTTTTTTACTTAAATTATCGAACACAATAATTATGTAACATGGGAACACTATATTGAATATCTTAATAATAAACTTAACACATATATCAGAAAAAAGTTGTGCATATCATCTTGCAATGATTATTACACCCATTTTTTTTAAAACACTTCGAGTTTAATTTAATCAAACACACCGTCAATTAAGTGAAAACACACATATGTGTGTGTATTGAAGGAAGAAAATAAATAATTGTGCCTAGTTATAAAGAAACTATGTCTTGTGCCAAAACAGTTGCTATAAAAACAAAATATCTATGTTGAATCATACAAAATAAATAATTGGTTGCGTCACGTTTTATAATTAAATTCTTTTCTCCGCTTTTTTTATTTCATTCATTTGTAAACTATTTCTTAATTTAAAAGTTAATTAAAAAACAATAGTAATAAAACATAAAATTTCAATTTTATTTTATCTCAAGATATTATTTTATAGTTCTTCTTAGATCTTCATTAAAAATAGTTAATATTTTATTTATTCAACCTCTTTAACACATAGGTTTATAAATCTTTAATATGTTATTTATTCAACCCCTTTAAAACATAGTAAATAATAAATAGAGTTTTACATAATTTACTAACATAAACATAGCACGCTTAATTGCTTATACATTGATGTTTGATTAATATAGAACATAAGCTTGTCAATGTAAACACCCACAACTTAAAAAAATAGTAACAATTTTTTAATTAGATTAAAATAATTATAAAAATAATAAAAAAGAAATGGGAAGGTTCTTTCTAACATGGACATTCTAATTCTTAAGGTATCCTCTTAGGGATCAGTTAAGAATTAATTTCCAAGGTTTATGATCTGTAAATAATAGTATAATAATGGTAATAAAGTGGATAAATTAAATTAAGTATAGCTTTAGAATAAAAAAAGAGGACACGTGTCGGAAGGAGCTTAAATCGCGGGGAGAGTCACGTGAAGGAAAAATGTATGCCTACCACTACTACTACGATTGAGAAACAGTCGGGCTGTTCCATAAATCACGTGGCCAACTCACGCCGCGATGTGCTTGTCGTTGTCCATCCTTCCTAATTATTCTTATTATTATTTTTATTATTATTTTATTTTTATTTTTTTAGAGTAAATTATAACTTTCGTCATTTATGTTTACATCAAATTGCAGACTCTGTCATTTAATTTAAAAGTTGACAAATTTTGTACTTAATGTTTCAAAATCTTGCACGTTATTTTCTTTAAATAAAACTCAGTTAGATTTTTTGTTTAAATCTGATTATGTGGCTTACACATAAGAGCATTGTTGTCTTTTAACCTAATTGATTACAAAAAGTTATTAACAAAAATTAAAATATTATTTATCAACCGCATCTCTTTCTCTCTTTAAACAACCAAACACTCTTTCCCTTCTTCCACCACCACCGCCATCTGTTACCACCACCTTAAAAACAAAACTTTTTAAAGATAAACCTTAAAATAAGTGAGAACCAAGTACCAAAATTGCTAATTTGTACAACATATGAACAATAATGATTATCTTTCAGCTAGCATATTTTTCAACAAATTGTCTAAAACTCTAATTGACTTCATACTTTCATCACCAGAACCGTCACCGACACCAGAACCGTCCAGTCACGGAATATTAAGGAATCCGGCAACATCCGAACCGTAATTTCCAGAGCAACCCGTTTCTTTTTTTTTTTTTTACAAAAGATTTTCATCTAAATAGTTAAATGGGTTAACGAGTCAACCTGTTTCTTTTATTTCGGTCAATCCGAACATGACCCACTTATAAAATAGGTCATGTTAGTTAACCCAAAAATTGTTTATTTTCGTGTCGTGTAAAAAGTTGTCGCCCCTAGTTAAAGTCTTAAAGGTATATGTTATTTATAATATAAGATATAAGAGTTGAAATTGAAACTTAAAATTAAAAAAGAAAAATCATTGCAAACATGTTTTTACTCCCTTTTACAAACCAGGGGCAGAGTAGTGTATTATAAGGGGTAGCACGAGTTACCACTCAACTCCGTTTCTGTACCCTTTTTGTAGTGTAAAAAAGATAAAAAAATTTCCGCTTTTGTACAAATGATACCCTGATCCCCAAAAAATATAAATGTCCTTGAATTTTTAGGCTAGCTCCATCAGCGTTACAAACAATCTCTTAAATCAATGAACACTAAGGCTAAAGGACAACTAAAACCATTTTAGAATTCATATTGCGTTCTTAGCATCCCATACTTGGTTGCCATAAATGGATAACATCATGGCGTTCACGGCTTCAAGCCACCATTTCATTCCATTTAGTTGGTCTATAAGCGAATTAAATTAACACAAAGATATTCGTGTTTGTTTATTTAATTTTAACCGAACATGAACACGATTTTATTCACGTTCGTTCGTTAACGTAACACCCCGATTTTTGAAACCTTAAATAATAATAATATTTCTTATATCAGTATATATGTATGCATGTGACTAATTTAATAATCTTACATATGATGGTGGCTTAATTGTTTTCTTAGTAATAAACCAAACATACAAATTATATATTATTAATTTGTAATACATCTAGGCAATAAGTAGTTGTCCATGACGCATCAATGTTTTATTGTGCATAACAATGTTGTTTTTTGGGCTTGTTATAATTATTTTCAAACATATTTTATTTTTTCTTAAAATTTATTAGATACAATGTTTTATAAAGTAACGTTCATTTTTTGTTATTCTAATAATATTGTATTGCTTTATAAAACCTTGAATGAACCGTTGCGACATACTTATTTTATCGGTGTTATGATAAAAACTTTGTTAAAATTTGAATGAGTCAATTATAATTGATTTTTTTTGCTCGTACAACTTCGATATCGGTATAGAGTATCTTTTTATATTATAAGATATAAGCCACAACGAGTGTCAGTGACGAACAAAAATGATACCGTCCGAACAATACTCATTTTTAAAGTTTTTGATTGTAACACCCCGAAAACGGGTTTGGTAATCAAACCCCGTTAATGCTAAAAGACAGGTAAAATACCGTTAATGGTAAAATTAACCCGGTGAATATTAGGACTTAAATAAATAATCCTAATATTAATTAAAAAGGAAAATAAATGCTTGAGAAAATAAAGTATATAAAAGGCCCGAGTTCACGGGACCTAAAATATAACGGGTTATAACTTCCCGGACCCATAAAATTAACTAGGAATAATTAACCTAGTTAGTAGTTTGTGATTAAGTGATAAATAATGAGTTATAGCTTCATAGATCAAAATAAAACATGAGGGACTAATGTTGCCAAGTGGGGAAACTTGTTTTAATTAAAACAAATAATAAAACACAACACACACACTAAGAGTTTGTGATTAAGACAAGAATAAAAGATGATCTACGAGATCATCATAAGCTACGGGATTATAAGTAGTGTTAAAGTCTACGGACCAAAATGACTCACGAGTCGTAAATAGAAGGAAACGAACTGTTAGGCCTCACCTTAAAATGGGAAAAATCTAAAGAAATAGCCTATGAGGCTAAGTGAAAAAACCTACGGGTCAATAGCGTAAAACAAGGGAACTGATTATGATTCCCCGTCTAAAACGAGAACGGAAAAAGAATAAATTGTGGGTTGTCAATTTCCTTGAAATGAGTAATTGACATAGTTAAAGAGAAAAGCGTTAAACTAAAATTCAGTATTAGTAAGAAACAACGTTTTAACAAATATGAATATTATGAATGGAATTCGGAAAATGATTAATATCAAGGAATATAGATCTTAACACCGATAGGTGCAAGGCGATGCATTCGAAGGAAAGATTTTCGATAATAAAAGTCAAACAAAACGTGATGTGATCACGGTCACAAAAAGTGATATAGAATACAACCATGTCGTAACGTGAGTTACGAGATATGAAAATCAGAAAACACGCAAAAGGCTGGGTTGGCAATAAGATATACCCGAATGACGGGGAATAAAGTGACGGCGACTAATCAGTCTAGCCGGTAAAACCTTTCAAAGTCGGAATCGTGTTACGACTTATACAAAGCGCCTGTCGATATAAGATTAGCTTGAAGTAAACATGTTGAAAATAAATACAACCGAGTGATCAGATGACAACTCGGTCAGATAAGTGACCAGAATAAGAAATACAAGATGAAAGTATCGGCCTATGAGGCCATGCACGTGAAAGGCGCATACGCTCTAAAACCAAAAACGCATTATCCTACTTTTTGGTAAGATTATTATATGCGAGCAATGCTCAAGTGATCACCGAAACTAAGAATCAAATGATCTAAACCAATAAAGTACGTGAGAAAGGTTTCGGGGACGAAACCTCTTTAAGGGGGGGTAGACTTGTAACACCCCGAAAACGGGTTTGGTAATCAAACTCCGTTAATGCTAAAAGACGGGTAAAATACCGTTAATGGTAAAATTAACCTGGTGAATATTAGGACTTAAACAAATAATCCTAATATTAAATAAAAGGGAAAATAAATGCTTGAGAAAATAAAGTATATAAAAGGCCCGAGTTCACGGGACCTAAAATATAACGGGTTATAACTTCCCGGACCCATAAAATTAACTAGGAATAATTAACCTAGTTAGTAGTTTGTGATTAAGTGATAAATAGTGAGTTATAGCTTTATAGATCAAAATAAAACATGGGGGACTAATGTTGCCAAGTGGGGAAACTTGTTTTAATTAAAACAAATAATAAAACACAACACACACACTAAGAGTGTGTGTGTGTGTGTGCGTACGACCAGGAGAGCTCCAAGGAGCCAAACCCTAACATGATCAAATTCATCAAATTGAAGATCGATTCTAGCCTCAAATCAATGCATGAACACAAATTCGTGATCACCTAGTCATGGGGATCACAAGGTATGTTGAATTTTATTATTTTGTGATACTTTAAAATTATGATGAACAATCATAATCAAAATTCTGGAATGAATGATGAATCTATGAACATAGTTGTGATGAAATTCATGTTTAGAAACAAACCCTAGTTGAAAACTTGATGAAGCAGTGTTAAAACTAGGGATTTGATGATTACCCATATGTGTGCTAAGTGGGTTTTATGTCAAGAAGATGAACACTTGAATTAGGGTGTTAAATTGATGAATATTGATGTTGTGATACTTGTACTAGGTGTAGTTCATGAACACTAGACATGGAGGTTTGATTTTGATATTAACCTTGGTAAAAATAACTAGTTATGAACTAGTTTGTAAATGTGTAAAAGTATGCCCATTAGGTGTTTGATAAAATGCCTAAATGAACGCTAAAATGTTGAAATTTCGGGTGAAACACATATTTGAATAATATGACAAATTATGCGAAGTATGAACCGATAAGGATTCAAAGCAGAAAGTTAATCTAGACTTAATTGTGTAAATGATCAAAAGTAGTTAACTTTTGATAAATTGAACTAACAAATGATAAAGTCGAATAGTAGTTTTTGACATAGAAAATACGTAAGGCGGAATAGTCGTGATTGTTAAAGACTAATCTAATATTAGAAATGCACATGTGCATCTATATGTATCAACATGAAATAAGATGTTTTGGTACACTACTTTGAATACACTTTCCCTTTCATCTATCATACCATCCATAATACACTACCATTACCTCCTACCATTCATAATACAATACCATTACCTCCTACCATCCATAATACAATACCATTACCAATATTTTCACTTTATTACATGTATGTAAACACCATACCATCCAATCAACATATTACATCATAAATTGACAACTATAACCAAACCATCAACCACTAGATATAACTAACCAAAAAACATGTATATGGGTCTACTTCTCCATTCAAAATTACAAACTTTTTGTACCAAAACACGTTATATCATGGTTATACCTAATGATGCACATGTGCATTTTGAATACTGGTAATGTAAAAAGTAGTGTATTACGAATGGTATTGTAAATTAAAGTGCAATTGTCTATTCCTGATAACGTATTATCGAATTTGTTGAAGTAATGATACATATACACATGTGCATGGATAACTGTTACTCGAAAAAAAAAGTTTTTTTATGGTAACGAAATATAGCGATTTAAAAAAAAAAATATTAAAAAAAAAATTGAGTGCTTTTTTGATTTTTTTTTAGATTTTATTTTGTGTTCACATTGGTTCTCGCAATAAGGGTGGTTCTCACATGAACCTTACCCTATATATATATATATATATATATATATATATATAAGTAGTTAGAAAGCCACTTTTATGTTTTTATTTATATAAATATAACAACTAATGTATTTATTAAAACATAAATAAACAAACCACACGTGTGTTCATGTTTGTGTAATTAAATGAACAATTTTTTTTGTTCATGTTCTATTTATTAAATAAACGAACTTTCCGCCGAAAAAGTTCACAAACAATTTATGAACGTTTGATTCATTTAAAGACCTACTATTTAGTAGCATCTTTCTAATATATGCATTCATGTTGTTCACCAAATAAATATGGTCTTTGCACATGCATATCCATTTATCTCAAGTCCTTGACAAGAAAAAACTAGATCTTCGAACACATTATGTGGCATCCATAATAACTACTCGTTCGAGCTCAAAAGCTCCTTTTTGTTGGTGGTGACAACCTCATGTGTGTTATTTTGTGGTTCTCCATCTTCTAGTTCTACAAGGTTATCCCTTGCTTTATTTAATACACATCAATTTTCTAAAAATTAAGACAAGTTTGAGATATAAACACCTTATTTATCCTTGTTATAAAAGCAATAACTTAAAGTGTCGAATGTATATCGTTTACATGATGAATCAAGATCCTCAATATTAATTATGCACGATTGTTATATAAAAATCATAAATCCAACATTCAAGACAAATCCTCAATGTTATTGTTCCAGTTAAAGATTTCTTTTTTTGATGTTTTGCCCACATCACGGGTCCTGGTTACCTAGCAATCACGTATGAGCATCTAAAAAGATACCAAGTTATTGGCCCTCTGATCTTTTACAAAGAAAATAAAACAAATGATCCATCCATAGCTTGCTTTACAACATGATTGGTGATTAGAATGACAATAGAGAGCAAAGAAGTCTTTCTATATGCATATCCACAGCATGAATGAACCATCGACTTCAATCTTGTGGGTAGAAAGCTAGAAAAAGGGTTGGTGAATAGGCTTTGTCGATTTTTTCGTCTTTTAACAATAAATTTGATTTGTTAAAAGTTGTTTGAAATCCAACAGTATAAAAGATAATGAATGTAAAAAGTTATGGGTAACAAATACAACCGATTATAGAAGTATAAACAGATAATGAATGTAAAAAGTTATGGGTAATAAAGACAAAACCGATTATAGAGGTTCAAGTGGATGTTAATTAATATATTGTGCATCCTCTCCCCAATTCTTTAATCGAGAGTTTATCCACAGAAACATTCTCTTATACGGAAGAGATCATCGATACAAACTCCTTCACTAATCCAAGGTAGTGATCACCTTCTTCAATCCACTATCACTATAGTGTGTCTTTACATTTCCTCACTAGTCTAAGGTAGTAATCATTTTCTTCACTAGATACACCAAGTAACTAGCTTTACGTTCCTTGATCACCACTCTATAATATTGGTGACCAATATCTCAAGACTATCTTCCCAATAGTGTTTATACAACCATTGTCAACCAATTGTGAGACCCATACAAATGTGTCACTCAACACGCTAGTGATAACCTTACAATTAAAATATTTGAATATTTAAGTTGAAGCACAACTTCTTCTTTTTGCTATTGATCTTTGATCTTCAATCTCTCATTGATTGGATGTGTAAATATCAATACAACTAGAGAGTATATAATTAGATATATATATATATATATGTGTGTGTGTGTGTGAAAGTGTTATTAACAAAAGTGATGAGTGTTAAAGGTTGCGGAAGACTTGTATTTATAAGCACGACACATAAATCAAGAAAAACAAACTCTAACCAATCTAAGGTCGATCGATCGACCGTAGATCTCCCAATTTTGTGTTTTAGCTCGATTTGATTTTTGAGCATTGTATAACGACTATAATATGCCACCAACACCTTTTGTACACCCATTCCTCTGAGTCAATGTATGATTTTGTCTTAAGCTTCAATCTCTTCATGCATTGGTTCCATCCATTGGGGTTTTTTTGCAGCCACTTTAAATCCCCTCGACATGTTTTCAGTATATAGAACAGTGTGAAGAGCATGGTATGTTAAGGAGGCTAACTCTGCTAAATGTTTGGGATTAAAAAAATCATCCTTAGTACGCGTAACCATTGGGTGTTGATTGTTGGCTAGTGGATTATATGGACCAGGTATGTCTGAATGTGGGCTTAAAAGACCAATATGGGTCGGTGAAGAAGGTGTATAGGTGGGTTAGGGTGTAGTTGGTTGAACAATTGGTGAGGAGGGATTCGACCCAATATTTTGAGGTGGAATAAATGTTTCATTAGGTTACACGGTCGTGGGCTTGCACAAGGTGCAAGGAGAAGTAATGTGTTTGGCTTGAGAAAGTTTATGTGAAGAATTTGTATTGGGCATGGGAGGTAGGAATGGCAATGGGTCATGTTTGACTCAGGTTTAGGTAATCCCAAACCCAAACCCGGTAGATAAGTGTCACACCCCATCCGATGGCGGAAACATCGGAGTGAGACGAAAACGAGATTGCTCGGAACTTCATAACCACTAACTTGTGACAATAATTTAAATAATGACTTTCATTTCATATGAAAAGATTCGAATACATTGTTTGGAAGCAAATAACAACAGCTAGGACATAACAACTAAAACGACAAAAACATAACTTAACATAAGGCGCTTTTCTAGTCCATCCTACTAGATTTCTTTTCAACGCATCATCATCATAATCCTGCAACATATATTAAAGTAACGCTCAACACATAAAGCATTGGTGAGCATACAAGTTTGGTTTACTAGCATACGTATATAAGTTTAACACAATTCACATCGCAAAATTGTATACTAAGGCATAACTTAACATAGGCTAGCATGCATCACATAAGTGTCAAACCAAAGTTTCCACTAGTGTAATCTCGTCGCCAAAGCGACGAGACCGTTTACGATTGAATACTTAACAATGACCCATCAACGGGCGGTGTGCTACTTCTGTAGAGCTATACCTATTAAGGTTGGCTCATGAAGTTAATGACAAATATTTATGCAAGAAAGGCTTCTAGCATGCAAGTATCCTAGTGTATAACCTATTAAGCATGTATGTATGGATTTGTTTGTTTAAATCATGTGAATGTTTGTGTATGTGTAAGTTTGATAGGTATATATCTTGCACCCCAAAAGTGTACTTAAAGTAAAAAATGGTCGTGTATACTCACGGTTTGCAAAAGCTTCCAAAAACGTGAGTGAAGAGTCTTCAGGATTTGGGAACGCTAAGGTTATCCTACAAGGATGAACGAGGCGCATGAGTTATGAAGTTTAGTATTGAGTTAGATCAGGGTTCCGTGTAGTATGAAAGTATGTATATTGCAAGAAAAATACATCTTGTCTAAAAGCACTCATATGGACACTATGTTGGTCATGTTTTCATGGGTACCGATTCACCCATTAGGATCCATAGTTTGAGAAACTTAAACCAAGATGAAAATGACACAACACATGACATTCAACCATGAGTTTGGTTGGTGTTATGATTCGGTTCTAAGGTACATATATATATATATATATATATAAGTATTTAGTCCAAGTCATATATTGTCATGAATGGAGGTAGGACAAATTCCATCCATTTAACCTCATTGTATGGATTCACCAAAGCACAGTTGATGATTTCGGTTGGTCATGAATAAGAATAAAATGTAAAAAGTTACTAAGTTTGCTAAGTAGCTAAATAAGAACAACTCGGACGTGTTCATACCCAACATGGAAAATGTTAGAGACGAGGTGTGGTTGGATTACTTTGATTCTTGGAAGCTACTTAGATAACTACTCATCTAAATAATTTAACCAACCAAGTGACTTGACTAGACTAGTGCATTCCAAAGATGGATAGTGTTTAGAGACTTGGTGTGGTCTTGTTCACTTTCTGACTAGGAAGTTGTTTAGTGACTTAGGTTAATTGTTTTGGAGGTGTTTGAACCTCAAACTTTCTCGAATAATAACTCAGCTCTAGCCCCTCAACATGTAGATTAGTTGGGGACAGGTGTTGGTCCATGTTCATCCAAGAAAGATAAGCAAAAGTTGTAAAAGTTAAAAGTTTTATAAAAACATAATTTAAATCCGACTTTGGACCTCAAATATGGTGATGTTCCAACTTAGTTTACCATGGTAAACTTGTGAAGAAGGAAGTGAGTTGAAAGCTCACTTAAACACTTGAAACTTTCTGCCCAATTTAGAGAATTTCTTGATGATTTTGGAGTGTTTGAGAGTGATATGGAGTTGTGGAAAGTGAAAATATGTTAGGGGAGGTTTGGTTTTATAGGGGAAGATTAAGGTTTATGTTTTAAAAAGGTTAGAAGGTGATTGGAGGTAAAACGAGGTAAAAAAACATGTCGCGGATTGATACTGGTCGCGCTACGCGACCAATACAACCTTCCCCGTCGCATGGCGCGACGGGTTATGTTTCTCAACTTTGTTTTATGTTCACCTTTGGTCCCTGCACTTGGTTTCTAGGTTATTTTATGCCGTTTTCTTGGATTTTAGTTTTTTTAGGTATTCAAAGCGTATTCAAGTATGGTATGAGTATGACGTACGTATGGTTGATATTTCAAAGTATTTCAAGCCACGATTTCGCGTATAAACAGGTATTTAATGATTGATTGTGTATAATACAAGTATGAATGTAACATACACATGTATAAAGTGAATTTCCATTATGATCAATGTCTCGGATTACAAGATTGGGAAAGGTAATACGAATACAAGTTGCTAAAAATAGAAATGCGAATACAACTTCCTAAATATGGAAATTACAGAAATGCAAAGCGTTACAATAAGCTTGTCCCAAACCCGCCAGGTTTCTAGCGGGTAAATACCCATCGGGAATACCCGCGGGTTTCGGGTAAACCCGTTAATTTAAAAAAATTGCCCGTTTGTTATACCTGACCCAAAACCTATCGCGCATCTATCGAGTAACTACTAATCAGTTACATTTAATATTATCACTACAAAAATGTATGAAATATTTACAATGTATATGAAATAAAATACCTACGTGAATAGAAATGGGTATATCTTATTTATACATATTTAAAAATATAAAAGAAATTATGTCGGGTATACAATCGGGTAAACGGGTACACTTTATTGGGTAATCAGATCGGGTAAATGGGTATATCACATGTGACAACTGTCAAAAATCCATGTATCCGTACAACTAATTAATCTTGATTAATGCTTAATGACTGTGCTGAAATTACAATTAACTGCTTTTTGATTTCTGCCATACACAAACATGTGCATCATACATTGTTTAATGTCATATCAATATTGCATGAAAGCTATATTGCCTTGCATGATGCATTAAGTACAGTTAGCACAGTAAACGGATAAATCAGAAACATGCTGACGAAGTTCAGTACATAGACAAACAATGTTTTTGAGACCCAGTTGTCACACCCCTTTCTGCGGCGGAAGCACGAGGTGTGATCATGAAGGTTTTCATTGCATACGAAAGGTAAACATACTACATGCTCAAAAATAACTTCAAACATTACATTACTGAAAACATAAGTCAAGGGTTTACAACACGTGATAGCACATTGTCTTAAAAGTTAGAACTTTACTTAACGATAAACATAGCGACATCCATAAGCATGAGTAAGACCGCGCGCACATCCACTTCTAGTTACCTGAAATACATGTGAGTTTTGGGAAAACGTCAACATAATGTTGGTGTGAATTCATGCAGTTCATGTATTGAACGTTTGTATACTTTGTATGGAAAACATGGTATGTATTTTGTTTCAAATCACGTATTCATGTATGAGTCAAGTATCTCTATATGTATCAAGTGTTAATGGGTTGCAAAGCCATTAACATGTGACACGACATAGGAAGTCACCAAACCATAGGCATTTTTCTGTAGTCGATTCACGACTGAGACACAAAAACACTGCTTGGTTCTAGTTGTCACCAAGAGTGGGGCTGCCCTGGAACCCATTAGATCTAACCTTTTGTTCTGCGGTCTTAGTATGTACACGATTAATGGTGCTTATGGTACCCTATTCGTGACACGATTTCTCGTATCAATTCTTGGCACTAGTTTTCGCCAAGAGTACTTCTCATTTTAGTACACAACATACCAGTTTGTAAATATTGAAGTATTTGTAACATGTATTTCACCCCCGAGTTATAAAACTGAAAACAATTAAAAGAAAAGGGGGAGCATGAACTCACAACTTGGCGTTCCTTGCGTCGTAAACTTCACCGGATTTGCTTAATTAACGTCGTGACCTATACGTGTTTTCTTAACGTTAGTCACTAGACTTGTATCGTACAAGTACAAGTCACTGTCTTTTATGTATATGTTTTCTTGTGTTAAAAATAATTCGTATTTATAACTAAGTGTCTTACTTATATTACTTTCTCGAAAATAAATATAAGTTTCTTGTATTTTGCACTTTGCACCCGAGTTATGTATCTTGTATGTTGTATATGTGTTTTTGTTACAAAAATTATGGCGAGGTTTATATTCGAAAAGCATAGTTTAGAACACACTAGCAACATTTTTCTAGAAAATATTTACTAAGTGTGAGGATTTTTAGAAAATTTCGCCACAGTCTCCTTTGTGAATGGAGGTGTCCATGCTAAGTAGCACATCATTTTCTTTAGCATATAACACTTTAGATCGTTCTCAAATAATCAACCCGACATTCTGACATGCAAGATACTACTTTTGTCGTTTCAGTTTTAATATATAAAACTGGACTGTTTTCGGACATTTTAATAAAATGGTTACCTTATTCCGATAATTCCCAAATTTTTTACAGAATATATTATTGTGTAAAAGTTTCGGGGTCCAGTTCATCATCAATATTTTATAGAAAATCATTTACCGAACTGCGGTCAGATTTGTTACTTTCTGACCACAGCCTACGGAATAATTCGTTTAAAATTCATCATCAGTCCGTTTTACGAAATTCTAGTTGGAGGGTCATACTGACATCAGTGACCATCTACTGTATGAATTTCAGGGGCTGGTTCTACTCAGGTTTCAAGTTATGATGAAAAATATAACACATATTTTCAGCAGGAAAATGCAGCTTGAGCTGCTGTTACGAAACGACCCTTTAAAAATAGTAAACGACTTCGAAAAATTACGATTCCAGTGCCATTTGATCTGTTTTTCGAAAATTCATAATCTAGGCTTCATAAATTCTGTTTTTCGATTTATTATGGTCGGTTTACAGCTCTTTGAAGTTGGCTGAAAATGTAGTTCAGCATGTTTCTTTAGAGTTTCAACGCTATTAGATCGTATCAACCAATGTCCGAATAACGGGTTTATCAAGAAACCAATGATCAAATATCATGTATGATTTAACCCAACCCTCATCCAACAAGATTTCATCTTCGAGTAAACTTTTATGTTCAAGTCTCATGTAAAGTTTTATATTTATTATCTTAGTGTTCTTGTTCTTGTGATTTTAACATAAACATCAAAATACTGTTTTTGATCACCAAAAACAAGATGAACAAGGGTGTACAAGTAACTTACTACTAGCACAAGGCTAGGGTAGGATCTAGTGATGAAGATGATGAGAAAAAGATGATGAACAAGCAAGAAACAAGCCCTTTTGAAGCTCCACAAGTAGCAAGCTCCTTTAATCCTTCTTCTGGACTTGAATGGAGCTCAACAATGGATGATTATGGTGGTTTAGTGGTGGTGATGGTGGTGGCACAAGGTGAGCCGAGAGGAGGAGAGGGAGTGAGGGTAAGGGGGTGTGATCTTGTGTGAAGATTTGTGAATGATGTGAGGAATGGTGTGGAGATCATGCACCATACTTATAATCAAATTTTGTTCACCTCTATAAGCAAACAATCAAATAAAATATAACATAAAATCTTATGGACATGGGGGTGGGTCCCTTGGGACCGAAATCGGTTGGGGGGGGGTGGTTGCAAGTTTTTCTAACTAGATGGTAAAGACTAGTTAGATTTCAAGTATGCACTTTTCATATGATATTTATTTGGTATTTAGTGGGTGTTAGGGTGTTCGGGGATCACGACTAGCCAAGAAATAAATAAACAATGGGTTTGGCAAAAATTTAGTGTCCCGGGTAATGTCCGGTTGTTCGGTTAAATACCGGTTCGTTAAGTGTTAAATTGCACTGTTTAGCGTCTTTCTTGTACCCTTTTGCACCCCTTTCAATTCCCGAAACTTAGGGAAATATTCTGGACGATAGAACGTAAATTCTGCATAATATTTATATGTTTAAAAGCTGGTCATAGCCGAATTTAATAAAATTCTGCACTTAAAGTGCGTTTCGGGTGCTTTTTAGTGCGTATTTTAGCTTTCGGAGCGTCTATATGTTAACCCTTGTATGTACTCTTGGGTTTTAATGCATTCTTGTCGTTGGACCTACACCTCGGTCTTAGTTCTAATGTCTAACTGCCTTCTGCAGTTCTGTTGACACATTATGTCTTACCGGTGAGTTTACTAGTATTTCTAACGCAACGATCTCGTTAATGCTTAAAGCAATATTTGGTAGTATAAAACGTGCATGAATTCACTTGTATAGTATGTAATCAGACAATGTTGACGTTTAAGCACATAATTGTAGTCATTAAGTAATAATTATAGTGTACGGAAATTACCGGTTTGGTGCCAGTTGTCACAGTCTCCCCCGTTAAAAGAATTTCGTCCCGAAATTCAGGCTGAACTAGCTCTGGTAGGAGTCTTCTTGAACAGGTGGGGATACTTCTCCTTGAACTGGTCTTCACGTTCCCACGTGTACTCGGGTCCGTGTTTAGAGTTCCAACGTACTTTGACAAGTTTGACACTACTCCTTCTGGTCTTGTTGACTTTCCAGTCGGTAACCTCAACGGGTTGTTCTGTAAATCGGAGGGTGTCGTCAATATGCACTTCATCCGCAGGGATGATCACGTTTTCTTGTGTTGGACTCTTCTTGAGGTTGGATACATGGAACGTATCGTGTACTCCATTCAGCTCTTCTGGTAACTCCAACTTATATGCCACGGTACCAATTCTCTCTAAGATCTTGAATGGTCTGATGTATCGTGGATTCAACTTTCCACGTTTTCCAAATCTGACTACACCCCTCCAAGGTGAGACTTTCAACAAAACCCTGTCTCCTACCTCGAATTCCAATGGCTTTCGTCTTTGACCAGCATAGCTCTTTTGTCGATCTCGAGCCGCCCTAATGCGCTCTCGGATCTGTGTAATCTTGTCGGTTGTCTCTTGCACAAGTTCAGGACCAACCATACGTTTGCCACCAGCGTCTGCCCAACATAAGGGCGATTAGCATTTGCTGCCATACAGAGCTTCGAACGGTGCGGCTTTTATGCTTGTATGATAACTGTTATTGTAGGAAAACTCAACTAAGGGTAGATGAGTATCCCAGCTGCCGCCTAGGTCCATGACGCATGCGCGAAGCATATCTTCTAACGTTTGTATGGTTCGTTCGCTCTGGCCGTCTGTTTGAGGATGGAATGCTGTGCTCAGATCTAATTGAGATCCAAAGGCTTCCTGAAAGGATCGCCAGATTCTTGAGACGAAACGTCCATCTCTGTCTGAAATAATTGAGATAGGCACTCCATGACGCGTCACAATTTCTTTTAGGTATATCTCAGCAAGCTTTCCAGTGCTATCCTTCTCTCGGATTGGTAGGAAATGTGCAGATTTTGTCAATCGATCAACTATTACCCATATCATATCGTGCCCTCTCGGGGTCCTAGGTAACTTTGTTATGAAGTCCATCGAGATTTGTTCCCACTTCCACATGGGTATCTCTGGTTTTTGTAGTAGGCCAGACGGCTTCTGATATTCTGCCTTAACCTTGGCACAGGTTAGGCATTTTCCAACATAAACAGCAACATCGCTTTTGAGTCTTGGCCACCAATAGTATTCTCTTAAGTCTTGATACATCTTGTCCGATCCTGGATGGATTGAGTATCTCGATTTATGCGCTTCATCAAGGATGACTTCTCGTAGGCCACCATAGAGCGGAACCCAAATACGCTTCTTAAAGTATAAGGCTCCCTCTTCGTTTGGCGCCATGTACGTCAATGCACCCCGGAGGTACTCAGCTTTACGGTTTTCCATCTTAAGGGCTTCTTGTTGTGCGTCACGAATACGTGAAGTGAGGTTCGTTCGAATAGTCATTTCCAATGCTCGAACCCTTAGGGTTTTAGCCCTTTCTTTTCGACTTAATGCGTCTGCTACAACGTTTGCCTTTCCATGGTGGTACTTAATCTCACAGTCATAATCATTTAGCAGCTCGACCCATCGCCGCTGGCGCATGTTTAGTTCCTTCTGATCAAGTATGTGTTGCAGACTTTTGTGATCTGTGAAGATTGTACATCGAGTACCATACAGATAGTGTCGCCAGATCTTCAAGGCGAATACCACCGCGCCCAGTTCCAAGTCGTGCGTGGTGTAGTTCCTTTCATGTACTTTCAATTGTCTTGAAGCGTAAGCGATGACTTTCTGGCGTTGCATGAGCACGCAACCCAAACCTTGTCGTGAAGCGTCGCAGTATACCACGAAGTCTTCTGTGCCTTCGGGTAATGACAGTATCAGTGCATCGCATAGCTTGTTTTTGAGTAGCTGAAAGGCTTCTTCTTGATTAACACCCCAGTCGTACTTCTTGTCTTTCAGTGTAAGGGTCATCAATGGTTGGGCTACCTTTGAGAAGTTTTCGATAAACCGTCGGTAATAGCCCGCTAAGCCCAGAAATTGCCGAACTTCAGTTGGGGTTTTAAGAGCTTCCCAATTCTTTATGGCTTCAACCTTGGACGGGTCTACATGAATTCCCTTTTCGTTCACAACGTGACCCAGAAATTGTACTTCGTGAATCCAGAATTCGCACTTTGAGAAGTTTGCATAGAGTTTCTCTTTCTTCAGTAGTTCCAGTATGGTTCTGAGGTGTTGCTCATGCTCTTCTTTCGTCCGTGAGTAGATCAGGATATCATCGATAAATACAATCACGAATTTATCTAGATATGGTTTGCATACGCGGTTCATCAGATCCATAAAGACCGCTGGTGCGTTCGCCAGTCCGAATGGCATTACAAGAAACTCGTAATGCCCATAGCGCGTTCTGAATGCAGTATTTGGTACGCTTTCTTCTTGAATCCTTAACTGATGGTATCCAGATCGAAGGTCGATCTTGGAATAGTAGCTTGATCCTTGCAATTGATCAAATAAGTCATCAATCCTCGGTAGGGGGTACCGATTCTTGATTGTGAGCTTGTTTAGTTCTCTGTAATTGATGCACATCCGCAGAGTTCCATCCTTTTTCTTCACAAACAATACTGGAGCTCCCCAAGGCGAGAAGCTTGGCCTTATGAATCCTTTATCCAAGAACTCCTGGAGTTGTGTAGACAATTCTTGCATCTCAGATGGTGCAATTCGATAAGGGGCCTTGGCTACAGGAGCGGCTCCTAGGACCAAGTCTATACGGAATTCGACTTGTCGTTGCGGAGGTAGTCCTGGTAGATCTTCGGGAAAAACATCAGGAAATTCTTTCACCACAGGAATGTCTTCGAGTTTCGGCTCCTCCGCCTTCTTGTCTACAACATGTGCCAGGAAAGCGACACATCCTTTCCTTAAGCACTTCTGTGCCTTCATGCAACTGATGATTCGTAGAGGCGCGTCTCGTTTCTCTCCATGCACGATGAGAGTTTCATCATTCGCCAGAGGGATGCGAATGATTTTCTCGTGACAAATAACTTCAGCTTTATTCTTGGACAACCAATCCATACCGACCACTACATCGAAGCTACCCAATTGAATAGGTAAGAGGTCGATGCTAAATCTTCGTTCACCAAGTTCTAGTGTGCAGCCTCTAACAACTTCGCCTGATTCAACAAGTTTACCATTCGCTAGCTCTATAGAATAAGGTATATCTAATCTATTAGATTCTATCCCAAGCATGCGTTTAAACTCCACAGACATGAAGCTATTGTCGGCACCAGTGTCAAACAATATCGATGCAAAGTGGTTGTTAATGAGAAACGTACCGGTGACCACGTTAGGGTCCTCGCGTGCGTCCCTTGCTCCAATCACAAATGCTCGAGCCTGGGCGTTGTTTCTCTTCGGGCAGTCTTTCATGAAATGTTCATTGCTTCCACAACTGAAGCATCCTTGGTTTCGCCCGGCTTCATTCCCAACCCGATTACCATTGCCATTACCGTTTCCACCGTTGTTTCCAGCACCAGTGCGGTTTCCATTTCCGTTTCGGTTTCTCTTACCCCAACAGTCTTCAGTGCGGTGACCCAATTTTCCACACTTGTCGCACTTTGGAACGCGACAAGCTCCTTCGTGATGACGCTTGCACCTATTGCATTTGGGCAGGGTGCCCAGGTATCCCTTAGCTGGAGCGTCATTCATGGCTGCAAGTGATTTCGCCTCCTGAGGCGGGTTGGGGTCACGCTTCTTGTTGGAACCCTTGTTGTTACGAGTTGCTTGATTCAAGTTTGCATGTTTCCTTTTCTTGTCACCGGCCGACTCAGCATGCGTCTCAGTGTTTTCTGTTGGGTTCAGTGATAGCTTCTTCATACGAACACAATCTTCAGTAAGGCTGACAGCCAGAGTTACAGCCTCGCTGATTATTTGGGGTTTGGCTGAAGTCACCATGCCGCGAAACTCTGGGGCCAGTCCCCAAATATAGCGTTCAACGCGCTTGAATTCCGGAGTCACCATGTAGGGAATCACCCTAGACAAATCATGAAACCTTCGAGTATACCCCGTGATGTCAGCACCTACCATAGTCAAGTGCCAGAACTCCGTCTCCAACCTTTGGAGTTCGGCACGAGAGCAGTACTTCTTTCTCATCTTCTCCTTCAATTTATCCCAAGTCAATCGACAAACAGCCTAGTAGCAAAAGTGACTTGTTGATCCGCGGTACACTTGCTCATGCGGATAGTGGCTTCAGTCTTTTCCGTCCAACGCACAAACGCTACTGCTCCTCCAGTGCCATCGTAGTTTAGTGGTTTGCAGTCGAGGAACTGCTTGAAGGTACAGCCTTGAGCTGCGTTTCCTCCGGTCGAATCTCCATGTCCGTTACGCCTGGCATTGCTTGGTCCTCCACTGTCTTGAGTATGGTTCGCCTCGTACTGGGCGATAGCAGCAGAGATCCTTTCTTCCAGTAGAGCGTTCAGCTCTTCAGCAATTTTCGGCAGTGGGGGAGGGGGAGGTTGATCACGAGCGTTCATAGCTCTTCTTGGTGCCATGTTCTGAAAGAACACAACATAATAGGGTTAGACATTTGTTTGATACCGTCATACCGTCATACGAGACAGTAGTAGTGACATCAAACAATCCGCGCAATGCATAAATCAATTCATACATCAACAAGCATGTATGATTAGGCAAACACCTTACTTTACTTTGGCGGTTCGTGTCTTTATACCCTAAGTCATTACTCCAAAGAGTGTACGTTTGACCTTTTTCTTTCGCTGGGGGAATCTACACGTGATAAGACTTGCTGTGGTTTCTGTGCACTGTTCCATAATTATGTATGCATCCATAATTACGCAACTCCTTGCACAGTCCGCACAGTTCGTTTCATCCTCGTATCACTTCCTTCAGATAGGCCATTGTTTCCAGGTAAAGTCATGTATACTAGTGGTATCCCACTTCTAGTACATGTATATGCTAATTATCACACATAATTGCAAGTAATTTCTCAGTTAAAGACAAGTGCTACTCCTGTGCACCCTAAGTCTCGTAGTGTCTTTTCTAGACTCATGTAAACAGTTTCAGGCAGTGGATGTCGCGGGAAGTTTTATGCAATGAAAATTCTTTGAAAAAAAATCATTTTCGTGAAAGGATCCTAGAGATTGTAGACTAGACTCGAGAAGGAATCCTGGTTCACTACAATCGCAGCTCTGATACCAATCTGTCACACCCCTTTCTGTGGCGGAAGCACAAGGTGTAATCAGGAAGGTTCTCATTGCATACGAAAGGTAAACATACTACATGCTCAAAAATAACTTCCAACATTACATTACTGAAAACATAAGTCAAGGGTTTACAACACATGATAGCACATTGTCTTAAAAGTTAGAACTTTACTTAACGATAAACATAGCGACATCCATAAGCATGAGTAAGACCGCGCGCACATCCACTTCTAGTTACCTGAAATACATGTGAGTTTTGGGAAAACGTCAACATAATGTTGGTGTGAATTCATGCAGTTCATGTATTGAACGTTTGTATACTTTGTATGGAAAACATGGTATGTATTTTGTTTCAAATCACGTATTCATGTATGAGTCAAGTATCTCTATATGTATCAAGTGTTAATGGGTTGCAAAGCCATTAACATGTGACACGACATAGGAAGTCACCAAACCATAGGCATTTTTCTGTAGTCGATTCACGACTGAGACACAAAAACACTGTTTGGTTCTAGTTGTCACCAAGTTATGATGAAAAATATAACACATATTTTCAGCAGGAAAATGCAGCTTGAGCTGCTGTTACGAAACGACCCTTTAAAAATAGTAAACGACTTCGAAAAATTACGATTCCAGTGCCATTTGATCTGTTTTTCGAAAATTCATAATTTAGGCTTCAGAAATTCTGTTTTTCGATTTATTATGGTCGGTTTACAGCTCTTTGAAGTTGGCTGAAAATGTAGTTCAGCATGTTTCTTTAGAGTTTCAACGCTACTAGATCGTATCAACCAATGTCCGAATAACGGGTTTATCAAGAAACCAACGATCAAATATCATGTATGATTTAACCCAACCCTCATCCAACAAGATTTCATCTTCGAGTAAACTTTTATGTTCAAGTCTCATGTAAAGTTTTATATTTATTATCTTAGTGTTCTTGTTCTTGTGATTTAAACATAAACATCAAAATACAGTTTTTGATCACCAAAAACAAGATGAACAAGGGTGTACAAGTAACTTACTACTAGCACAAGGCTAGGGTAGGATCTAGTGATGAAGATGATGAGAAAAAGATGATGAACAAGCAAGAAACAAACCCTTTTGAAGCTCCACAAGTAGCAAGCTCCTTTAATCCTTCTTCTAGACTTGAATGGAGCTCAACAATGGATGATTATGGTGGTTTAGTGGTGGTGATGGGGGCGGCACAAGGTGAGCCGAGAGGAGGAGAGGGAGTGAGGGTAAGGGGGTGTGATCTTGTGTGAAGATTTGTGAATGATGTGAGGAATGGTGTGGAGATCATGCACCATACTTATAATCAAATTTTGTTCACCTCTATAAGCAAACAATCAAATAAAATATAACATAAAATCTTATGGACATGGGGGTGGGTCCCTTGGGACCGAAATCGGTTGGGGGGGGGTTGCAAGTTTTTCTAACTAGATGGTAAAGACTAGTTAGATTTCAAGTATGCACTTTTCATATGATATTTATTTGGTATTTAGTGGGTGTTAGGGTGTTCGGGGATCACGACTAGCCAAGAAATAAATAAACAATGGGTTTGGCAAAAATTTAGTGTCCCGGGTAATGTCCGATTGTTCGGTTAAATACCGGTTCGTTAAGTGTTAAATTGCACCGTTTAGCGTCTTTCTTGTACCCTTTTGCACCCCTTTCAATTCCCGACACTTAGGGAAATATTCTGGACGATAGAACATAAATTCTGCATAATATTTATATGTTTAAAAGCTGGTCATAGCTGAATTTAACAAAATTCTGCACTTAAAGTGCGTTTCGGGTGCTTTTTAGTGCGTATTTTAGCTTTCGGAGCGTCTATATGTTAACCCTTGTATGTACTCTTGGGTTTTAATGCATTCTTGTCGTTGGACCTACACCTCGGTCTCAGTTCTAATGTCTGACTGCCTTCTGCAGTTCTGTTGACACATTGTGTCTTACCGGTGAATTTACTAGTATTTCTGACGCAACGCTCTCGTTAATGCTTAAAGCAATATTTGGTAGTATAAAATGTGCATGAATTCACTTGTATAGTATGTAATCAGACAATGTTGACGTTTAAGCACATAATTGTAGTCATTAAGTAATAATTATAGTGTACGGAAATTACCGGTTTGGTGCCAGTTGTCACACCAGTGTGGACCAGAGACTAAGTACTACACTAGTATAGAGTGTAGGGAAGTAAGGATCACAAAACTGCTTTTCTAAGTGATAGTTTAAGTGCCGGAATGTAACACCCCGTGTTTTCGAATGTCAAAGTCAAAGTCCAAGTCAACTTTGACTTTCTTTGACTGTAATTAGTCTATTTTATGTTTATTTGTATTATGTGGAGTAGGTGTTGTTAATCAGGATTAATCGAAGTAATCGAATGTTTTATTGACGGGAACTGGTTTACGACTGTGAATAGTAGGAAGTAACAATGCGATAAAGTTAACTAATCAGTAATCAAACCGATCTAACTATCATCGAACTCGAATCTCGAATTACGCGAACTTTGGTTGTTGTTATACATGTGTGTGTACCTTATGTGTTACCTGTGCGTGTTTACTTTATGTTTTGTGCTTTGTGTGGTGATCAATCGAAACTCGAATCGAAACTCGAAACTCAAACCGAATGCAATCAAAATCGAACTACGACGAATGATAACGTAAGGATAGGGTGAAATATAGGAGATTGTATGTTAGATATAGTAGTTGGGACTGAAAGTAATTTGAATAGGAAACTCTATCGTACTCGTATCGTCTTCAATCGAAATCGAAATATCGAAAATCATCGCACCGAACACTCGAACCAGGCTGCTATTCGATCAGGTTGTCAGCCGATCGAACATCCCAGTAAATCGAGCAGACTGTTCGATCGAGCAAGCTGTCCGATCGGGATGCCAGCCGATCGACCAGCCCTTTCCTCTTTTGGAGCCTATAAATAGAGCTGTCATTGTCACTCTTTACCACTTTTGGAAAGCTCTGACAGACCAGCCCGTGCTCCTCTTCTTTTCTCAGATTTCTTTCGATTCCGGTAAGTTTCCATCCTAAATCTTGTACTTTCTTGATCAAAACATGCTCCTACACCTTTCTATCTTTCGAATCTTGATTTCTAACCGTGAAATCATCAAGATCTAAGCATTCTAGGATGATGTCATCATGGTTTTCTTCAAGAACATCATGTTTTGGCCTCAATCCACCACGAATAGCTCGGATCTAACCGATTTCCACATAAATAAGCTAAGATCCGTGAAAGATCTAAACATTTACAGGATGTAAAGGATTGAAAGGAAGATTTCCAACTTTCTTTCAACTCTTTTACACTCAATGCCTTCAAACCGGTAGAAACGGAGCTTGAACCAACTCACTAATCATTCTCATGGTTGTGTGGTTCAAGATTCGGGTTCTATCCACGAGGTTCACCGACTTCGGGTTTAACGTCAAACCACCATTCCGAACCGTTCACCGACCGGATTTGGGTGATTCCTGTCCGAGCAGAAGAAACGAGTAAGAACGAAGGTTCCCTGGTTAAGCTCGTTGTCAAACTACCTCAATATAACACCAAATAATCAGAACAGCCAAGTGTTAGACGAACAGGCCGACCATGTCAGAATGCTGGCCGAACGGATAGGCTACTCGAACGAACAGCCCAACCGATCGAACATGCCGGCCGATCGACCGGGCCAGCCGATCGACTAGCATGAGGCCCCACAACCTTGACAATTTCATGAAGTATGGAATTGAATGAGGTACTGTTCGATCGAACAACTGTTCGTCAACATTACTCCTCGGATCATGAGATACTATGCTTCCACACTTAGTCGATTTTCAATTCGTTTGTTGTATAGGAATGCCACCCGATCGAGCATGCTATTCGATCGAGTAG
This sequence comes from Helianthus annuus, assembly GCF_002127325.2. Lineage (NCBI taxonomy): Eukaryota > Viridiplantae > Streptophyta > Magnoliopsida > Asterales > Asteraceae > Helianthus > Helianthus annuus. The sequence continues at coordinate 52,037,657 of NC_035436.2, read as the reverse complement.
GCTGTTCGATCAAGTGACATCCTGATGAGGACTACTACTGGAGATCCTAACAGATCGGTTATGCCGACCGATCGAACGGATCGTTCGATCGATCGACCTGAAAGGTAAGAACACTCCAGTGTTCTCAAATGCTACAACGAAAACTTCAAAAGGACAAGCCATCCTACACAAACACATCTTTCACATAGGAAGAAACAATCCACTTGAACAGTCCAACCGATCGAACCTACCGGCCGATCGAACAGGCTGTCCAAACGGATTGTCCAGCCGAACGAACTACCCATTCGATCGAGCCTACTGTTCGATCGGCTAGGCTGTTCGACCCATCATCACTTGATAATCTGTAACACGTAGAGTGTTATTCATCGTTATGCTATCGAACTGTTCAGGCTAACCCTACTCCCAAGCGCTCCATTCAATCCATAAATCAATCGCTGTGAGTATACTCGATCCCTTTTTGCTTTTAGCACTTTTGGGTGTTACATATGTTACTTATCAAAACCACTATCGAGCACACTACTCAATTGTTTGAACGTTAACCGAATTGCATGTATTACGTGACTAAATGAATGCTTGTTGATTGTGTTTACACATGGAATGCTGTCTACCTGCCTTAACGACGTAGTACTATAGTTTGGACTCAGCACTGTTAAGGACAATTACTTGCAAGGATTACGGTGGTAATCATGTATTGTGAACCGTCTCGGACGGTCAACCCGCAATCATTGGTATCGATAGGTCCATGTCGATAATTAACATGCTTCGTTTTCCTCTGTGTACGTGCTGGTTATGCGTAAACTATTTCGAACTCTATATGCTACTATCAAACTTGTATGCTCACCTTTACATTATATGTATTGACTTTATTTTAACGTATGTGACAGGTGTCTAAGATGTTTGTTTGCTAGGAAAGCGAGGCTAGAATAAAGCTCTAGAGGCCCCCAACAAATAGTTGTCTGTCAGGAAAAAGCAACTAGAGTATAGTTGTCTGTAGATCTTGTCAGGCTGGGTCTTTAGGAGCATCTGAACAATATTTATTTGTTTCATTTAAATCTGAGTTGTCAGAACATAATATTTGAGTAGTTGTTATCTGTAATAATTTGTTTGTTATTTGGGACACGGTATGGGACGTGTCAATTTAAACTGAATAGTGATGATAATTGTTATGGAAACTTCGGGACAATCTGTTTCGCTCAGTGCCATGCCCCAATGATTCCGCCATCGGTTGGGGTGTGACAGATTGGTATCAGATCCATAACTATAGGGAATTAGGCAGGACACAACCTAGTCCGGGTCGCCGTCTTAGAGACCTAGACTATAGTTAGGAACCAACAGACCAAGCTTATATGCCTCATTATTCTTGCTTTGCACCACACTGCTATCGCCTAATCATCTGACACCGAACAAGTAATTTGGTCGAGATTAGGTGTGAAAGCCTCAAACTCTCGACTAGATTATTTGTTCAGTCCGCAATTTATTCACAATGGGGAGGAGATTATTCATCGAGAATATGTGTGAAAACCGCAAACTCACGACAGAATTATCTTCTCAATCTCTCAAATTTTACTAAAACAAGGAAGAAAATTGCTAAGCCAGGGGTGAAACCCGAGTCTTGGCAACTTATTCCAACTTTTACTCATCTCACCAAAGCCTCGACGGACTCCAACGACCTGAACTCACGAATACGACCTAGGGAATACGTGTTGAATGCCCAAGAATCGAGGCAGAAACGCGATCCCAAGATTCGAAAAGTGACGACAAGTCTACTGCGAATAGTCAAATCGCTTTGGGTAGTCGATGTCTAGTAGCCGCAGACAATCTAATTCTCGATTTTATGTGTTTCGATTCTGAGCCCGCAACCGCAGACTCTGATGACTCGTTGATTTTATGTGTTTTATGTGTGATTACCTGTTTATGTGTTTTATTTTGATGAATCGTTTGATTTTGCTATCACTTCAATCGACACACACGACTCATGTTGCTCTTCTATCTCAAAACGGTAACAAGTCGCTGCAATTCTAGGCGATACTATGCTAGGATATACGCTATACCATGCTATACCATGCTATACTCGACATACAATACGAATATGTGATACTATTCGATATACTATACGCGATCGCTATATACGAACGACACACGAGCTGTGAATAATAGGTTTCTGTATTCTGACTGCATCCGTGATTAAGTGCCTATGTGCTTATGTGCTTCTGTGATTATGTGTCTCTGTGCTCTACGTGCCTATGTGCTTCGTGATTACGTGAATCTGTGGTTATGTGCCTACATGTTTATGTGATGCGTGATTCGACGTAATTCTAAGCTTTATTAAGTAGTAGACGTGTGAGGTGAGATTCGATTTGTTGTGTCTGAGACATACGACGATGTCTGTTGCAGACCATGTCGTCATCTAGACACCGAACCCCACTCACTCGCCAAGAGAAGAGAGACAGGCGTCTCGCTACTATCATCGCCAAGAGTGTGGCAAAAGCTGTGAGCGATGTCTTTGAAAACGCCAGCAAGTCGTCTGAAGAGTCGTGAATCGATGCTCCTAGGGATACCAGCAAGACTGGGTTCAGCTTTAAACAGTTCAAGGCATGCGGACCAAAGGAATTCACCGGAGAAGATGGCCCAACAGCTATGTTTCAATGGTTCGATTCTATCGAAGTCACTCTGCGCCAAAGCGGCTGTCCAGAAAATCTCCGCACCCTCAATGCTACAGGCGTCTTCCAGTCCCGAGCTCTAGACTGGTGGACGGCCGAACGGAACAAACGCGGGAATGACGCAGCTTATGAGCTGACATGGAAGGAGCTGAAAGCTATCATGATGGACGAATTCTGCCCTCCCCATGAACGCCAAAAGCTAGAGGACGAGTTTTGGAACATTAAGCAGAAGGATGGAGATAACGCTGCCTTGACGGCACGCTTTAAACAGCTCAGCATCATTTGTCCCGATCAAGTCAAGACGTCAGACATGGCCATCAAGAAGTATATTCGAGCTCTACCCGATTGTGTTGGCGATTTCGTTCATGCTGCCAAGCCATCATCGATTGAAGAGACCTACCTGCTTGCCGCTGAGATCAATGACAAGCGGGTAAAATCTGGTTTCTGGGATAAGCATACCAAGTCTCTGCACCAAGCCACCGCCTCGTCAACCGTCGACACCACCACTGCTCAACCCTCCAAGTCGTCAAGAAGAAAGAAGAAGCAGAACAACAACAGCTCCAGCAACAAGAACTGTGCTATGACAACGACTGCTGCCCCTCTGCAAGCCGTACCGGCTCAACAGCAGTCGCACCATCGACAAGCTCCAGTGATCAATGCGCCGCCAGCTAAGCGCGCTTACACAGGTCCCACCCGCTCTGCCCGACATGCTCGTACCATCATCCAGTGGGAATCGCCTATCGTTTCTGCACCCACTGCAACCTCTATGGGCATTTCACTGCAAACTGTCGCTATGGTCCCCGTCAAGCCCCAGTTCAAGCCGCCGCTCATCAAGCTCTACTTCCAGCCCCTCAAGGCCAACCTGCAGCTCAAGCACCCGCGGTCGATGCTCGAGTCTGCTTTGCATGTGGTGATCCTAACCACTTTGCAAACATGTGCCCGAACCGGGTTGTGAAACAAGAACCCCAGCAGCAGCAGCAACATCAAGCAGCCCGTGCCATAACCTTTAACATCAATGCTCGTCAAGCTCAGGCTGACAACAACATGGTTAATGGTACGTTCCTTGTGAATGGTATTTATGCATCATGTTTGTTTGATACTGGAGCCGATAACTTCTTTGTGTCGTTTGAATTCGAGAAGCTCCTTAGTCGTAAGCGTTCTTATCTCCCCTCGTCATTCGAAGTCGAAGTTGCTACTGGAAGAACCGTCGCTGTTAACTCTGTTCTTCGTGATTGTACCCTCGAACTCAACAATCACATCTTTCCAATCGACCTTATTCCGATGCAACTCGGAAGTTTTGTCGTCATAGTAGGCATGGACTTTCTTCGCGAAAACCATGCTGAAATTGTGTGCTTTGAGAAGATGATTCGATTCTCGCTCGCGAATGGTGATTTATTGTGTGTGTACGGTGAAACAGCTTCGAAAGGTCTCAAACTTATGTCATGCGTCCAAGCTAGCAAGTATCTCCGCAAGGAATACAGCGCTTTCTTGGCCAACATTATAGTAGCGGAGAAGGAAAAGAAAAAGAAGGTTGAAGTCAAAGACGTCCCAGTGGTACGTGAATTTCCTCAGGTATTCCCTGATGACCTTCCCGGAGTACCGCCAAGTCGTGATTTCGTATCGACCTTATTCCTGGAGCTAACCCTGTTGCTAAAGCCCCTTACCGACTCGCACCATCCGAAATGAGGGAAATCTCGAACCAACTCCAGGAGCTACTTGAAAAAGGCTTCATTCGCCCGAGCACCTCTCCTTGGGGCGCGCCAGTCCTTTTCGACAAAAAGAAGGATGGGTCGTTCAGGATGTGCATCGACTATCGGGAATTGAATAAGCTGACCATCAAGAACCGTTACCCTTTGTCTCGAATCGACGACTTACTTGATCAGCTGCAAGGTGCCAAGTGTTTCTCGAAGATCGATCTACGTTCAGGCTATCATCAGTTGTGCATACAAGAGGAAGATATACCTAAAACAGCCTTTCGCACTCGATACGGCCACTACAAATTCGTTGTTATGCCCTTTGGTCTAACCAACGCACCCGCGGTTTTTATGGATCTGATGAATCGCGTGTGTAAGCCTTATCTTGACCGTTTCGTCATCGTGTTCATCGACGATGTCCTGATTTATTCCAAGTCGAAAGCCGAACACGCGCAACATCTACGTTTGGTTCTCGAGTTACTCCAGGGGAACCAACTCTATGCCAAGTTCTCCAAGTGCGAATTCTGGTAGGAGGAGGTTCAGTTTCTGGGTCACATCGTGAATAGTCAGGGTATTCATGTCGATCCCGCGAAGATTGAAGCCGTTAAAAGCTGGATTACGCCTAAGAACCCGTCTGAAGTCCGATTATTTCTTGGATTAGCGGGATATTATCGTCGATTTATCGAAGGGTTCTCTAAGATCGCTGTGCCGCTTACCGCTATTACCCATAAAGACAGGTCTTTTGTTTGGGGAACTGAACAAGAATTTGCTTTTCAAACCCTTAAGCGCAAGCTCTGAAATGCTCATGTTCTCACGTTGCCACGCAGAAACAACAATTTCATTGTCTATTGTGATGCTTCCAACCTTAGTCTTGGCTGTGTTCTCATGCAACGGGACAAGGTTATAGCTTACGCATCTCGACAGCTCAAAATCCACGAGAAGAACTATACAACCCATGATCTCGAGCTAGGCGCAGTGGTTTTTGCGTTAAAGATTTGGCGACATTACCTGTATGGTACCAAGTGTACGATCTTCACCGATCACAGGAGTTTACAACACATCTTTAATCAGAAAGAACTTAACATGCATCAACGTCGATGGGTAGAACTTCTTAAAGATTACGACTGTGAGATTCGTTATCACCTAGGAAAGGCAAATGTTGTTGCCGACGCACTCAGCAGACGGAGTTATTTGCTCAGTATTCGCAATACCCAAGCCCAGCACAACCTCGAAGCTCTCATCCGCGAAGTTCAGCATGCTTGTTTTAATGAACGCACTTTGAAGAAGGAGAGAATCTATCACGATGGATTTTCTATTATCTGGACCGAATTTGGATCCCTAAGCGGACCGATTTGCGAAACATTATAATGAACGAAGCCCACAAGTCCCGATACTCTATTCATCCCGGTGCCGATAAAATGTACCAGGATCTTCCTTACAAGTACTGGTGGCCGGGTATGAAACGGGATATCGCTCTCTATGTTGGAAGCTGCCTGACTTGTGCAAGAGTTAAGGCTGAACATCAACGATCTTCTGGCTTACTCGAACAACCTCCAATTCCCATATGGAAGTGGGAGAGTATAGCCTTGGATTTCATAACTAAACTTCCACCCACGCCATCAGGTCACGACAGCATTTGGGTTATAGTAGATCGTCTGACCAAATCAGCCCACTTTCTGCCTATACGGGAAGACTACAAGGGAGAACAACTAGCCCGAATCTACACCGACGAGATTATTTGTAATCATGGTACGCCTTGTGACATCATTTCAGACCGTGACTCTCGGTTTACTTCGCGATTGTGGGAAACGTTTCAAGAGGCCCTTGGTACGTCGCTTAACCTGAGTACTGCATTCCATCCCCAAACCGACGGACAAACTGAAAGAACGATCCATACTCTCGAAGACATGCTCTGCGCGTGTGTCATAGACTTCGGTGGTAGTTGGAACAAATACCTACCGCTAGTCGAATTCTCGTACAACAACAGCTATCATGCTAGCATACAAATGGCACCATTCGAGGCTTTATATGGAAGAAGATGTCGATCGCCTATTGTATGGCACGATATTGGTCATTCGCAATTAACCGGTCCCGAGTTACTACAAGAAACGACTGACAAAATCCTCCAGATTCGCGACAACTTGGCAAAGGCGAGGGATAGACAGAAAAGTTACGCCGATAGAAGACGCAAGCCCCTTGAATTTGACGTTGGCGACTACGTACTCCTAAAGGTATCACCTTGGAAGGGTGTAGTCAGATTCGGCAAGAAAGGGAAACTAGCGCCTCGATATGTTGGACCTTTTAAGATTCTGGAAAGGATCAGAAAAGTCGCCTACAAACTCGAACTACCGGAGGAACTCAGTAACGTCCACCCGACTTTCCATGTGTCGAACCTCCGAAAATGCCTAGCTGACCATGATTTGATTGTACCTCTCGACGATCTTTAGGTCAACGAAACACTACACTTCGTGGAAAAGCCTGTCGAAATCATGGATCGCCAAACCAAGCAACTCAGACGCTCACGCATCCCTGTCGTGAAAGTCCGATGGGAAGGCAAACGAAGCGCGGAGTTCACTTGGGAACTCAAAAGCGACATGAAGGCCAAGTACCCACAGTTGTTCAAATGAAGATCTGAAGCGTCAAATTGGTAAATCACGGTGCTGTGCAGCTTCGACCCTAATTTCGGGGATGAAATTCCCTAAACAAGGGGAGGCTGTAACACCCCATGTTTTCGAATGTCAAAGTCAAAGTCAAAGTCCAAGTCAACTTTGACTTTCTTTGACTGTAATTAGTCTATTTTATGTTTATTTGTATTATGTGGAGTAAGTGTTGTTAATCAGGATTAATCAAAGTAATCGAATGTTTTAATGACGCGAACCGATTTACGACTGTGAATAGTAGGAAGTCACAATGCGATAAAGTTAACTAATCAGTAATCAAACCGATCTAACTATCATCGAACTCGAATCTCGAATTACGCGAACTTTGGCTGTTGTTATACGTGTATGTGTGCCTTATGTGTTACCTGTGCGTGGTTACTTTATGTTTTGTGCTTTGTGTGGTGATCAATAGAAACTCGAATCGAAACTCGAATCGAAACTCGAAACTCAAACCGAATGCAATCAAAATCGAACTACGACGAATGATAATGTAAGGATAGGGTGAAATATAGGAGATTGTATGTTAGATATAGTAGTTGGGACTGAAAGTAATTTGAATAGGAAACTCTATCGTACTCGTATCGTCATCAATCGAAATCGAAATATCGAAAATCGTCACACCGAACACTCGAACCAGGCTGCTATTCGATCAGGCTGTCAGCCGATCGAACAGCCTAGCCGATCGAACAGACTGTTCGATCGAGCAGGCTGTCCGATCAAGATGCCAGCCGATCGACCAGCCCTTTCCTCTTTTGGAGCCTATAAATAGAGCTGTCATTGTCACTCTTTACCACTTTTGGAAAGCTCTGACCGACCAGCCCGTGCTCCTCTTCTTTTCTCAGATTTCTTCCGATTCCGGTAAGTGTCCATCCTAAATCTTGTACTTTCTTGATCAAAACATGCTCCTACACCTTTCTATCTTTCGAATCTTGATTTTTAACCGTGACATCATCAAGATCTAAGCATTCTAGGATGATGTCATCATGGTGTTCTTCAAGAACATCATGTTTTGGCCTCAATCCACCACGAACAGCTCAGATCTAACCGATTTCCACATAAATAAGCTAAGATCCGTGAAAGATCTAAACATTTACAGGATGTAAAGGATTGAAAGGAAGATTTCCAACTTTCTTTCAACTCTTTTACACTCAATGCCTTCAAACCGGTAGAAACGGAGCTTGAACCAACTCACTAATCATTCTCATGGTTGTGTGGTTCAAGATTCGGGTTCTATCCACGAGGTTCACCGACTTCGGGTTTAACGTCAAACCACCATTCCGAACCGTTCACCGACCGGGTTTGGGTGACTCCTGTCCGAGCAGGAGAAACGAGTAAGAACGAAGGTTCCCTGGTTAAGCTCGTTGTCAAACTATCTCAATATAACTCCAAATAATTAGAACAGCCAAGTGTTAGACGAACAGGTCGACTAGGTCAGAATGCTGGCTGAACGGATAGGCTGCTCGAACGAACAGCCCAACCGATCGAACATGCCGTCCGATCGACCGGGCCAGCCGATCGACTAGCATGAGGCCCCACAACCTTGACAATTTCTTGAAGTATGGTATTGAACGAGGTACTGTTCGATCCAACAGCTGTTCGTCAACATTACTCCTCGGATCATGAGATACTATGCTTCAACAATTAGTCGATTTTCAATTCGTTTGTTGTATAGGAATGCCACCCGATCGAGCATGCTATTCGATCGAGTAGGCTGTTCGATCGAGTGACATCCAGATGAGGACTACTACTAGAGTTCCTAACCGATCGGTTATGCCGACCGATCGAACGGATCGTTCGATCGATCGACCTGAAAGGTAAGAACACTACAGTGTTCTCAAATGCTACAACGAAAACTTCAAAAGGACAAGCCATCATACACAAACACATCCTTCACAAAGGAAGAAACAATCCACTTGAACAGTCCAACCGATCGAACCTACCGGCCGATCGAACAGGCTGTCCGAACGGATTGTCCAGCCGAACGAACAACCCATTCAATCGAGCCTACTGTTCGATCGACTAGGCTGTTCGACCCATCATCACTTGATAATCTGTAACACGTAGAGTGTTATTCATCGTTTTGCTATCGAACTGTTCAGGCTAACCCTACTCCCAAGCGCTCCCTTCAATCCATACATCAATCGCTGTGAGTATACTCGATCCCTTTTTGCTTTTAGCACTTTTGGGTGTTGCATAAGTTACTTATCAAAACCACTATCGAGCACACTACTCAATTGTTTGAACGCTAACCGAATTGTATGTATTACGTGACTAAATGAATGCTTGTTGATTGTGTTTACACGTGGTATGTTGTCTACCTGCCTTAACGACGTAGTACTATAGTTTGGACTCAGCACCCGTTCACACGGGGGTTGTTAAGGACAATTACTTGCATGGATTACGGTGGTAATCATGTATTGCGAACCATCTCGGACGGTCAACCCACAGTCATTGGTATCGATAGGTCCATGTCGATAATTAACATGCTTCATTTTCCTCTGTGTACGTGCTGGTTATGCGTAAACTATTTCGAACTCTATATGCTACTATCAAACTTGGATGCTCACCTTTACATTATATGTATTGACTTTATTTTAACGTATGTGACAGGTGTTTAAGATGTTTGCTTGTTAGGAAAGCGAGGCTAGAATAAAGCTCTAGAGGTCCCCAACAAATAGTTGTTTGTCAGGAAAAAGCAACTAGAGTATAGTAGTCTGTAGATCTTGTCAGGCTGGGTCTTTAGGAGCATCTGAACAATATTTATTTGTTTCATTTAAATCTGAGTTGTCGGAACAGAATATTTGAGTAGTTGTTATCTGTAATAATTTGTTTGTTATTTGGGACACGGTATGGGACGTGTCAATTTAAACTGAATAGTGATGATAATTGTTATGGAAACTTCGGGACAATCTGTTTCGTTCAGTGCCATGCCCCGATGATTCCGCCATTGGTTGGGGTATGACAGATTGGTATCAGAGCCATAACTATAGGGAATTAGGCAGGACACGACCTTGTCCGGGTCGCTGTCTTAGAGACCTAGACTATAGTTAGGAACCAACAGACCACGCTTATATGCCTCATTATTCTTGCTTTGCCTTACACTGCTATCGCCTAATCATCTGACACCAAACAAGTAATTTGGTCGAGATTAGGTGTGAAAGCCTCAAACTCTCGACTAAATTATTTGTTCAGTTTGCAATTTATTCACAATTGGGAGGAGATTATTCATCGAGATTAGGTGTGAAAACCGCAAACTCACGACAGAATTATCTGCTCAATCTCTCAAATTTTACTAAAACAAGGAAGAAAATTGCTAAGCCAGGGGTGAAACCCGAATCTTGGCAACTTATTCCAACTTTTACTCATCTCACCAAAGCCTCGACGGACTCCAACGACCTGAACTCACGAATACGACCTAGGGAATACGTGTTGAATGCCTAAGAATCGAGGCAGAAACGCGATCCCAAGAGTCGAAAAGTGACGACAAGTCTACTGCGAATAGTAAAATCGCTTTGGGTAGTCGATGTCTAGTAGCCGCAGACAATCTATTTCTCGATTTTATGTGTTTCGATTCTAAGCCCGCAACCGCAGACTCTGATGACTCGTTGATTTTATGTGTTTTATGTGTGATTACCTGTTTATGTGTTTTATTTTGATGAATCGTTCGATTTTGCTATCACTTCGATCGACACACACGACTCATGTTGCTCTTCTATCTCAAAACGGTAACAAGTCGCTACAATTCTAGGCGATACTATGCTAGGATATACGCTATACTATGCTATACTCGACATACAATACGAATATGTGATACTATTCGATATACTATACGCGATTGCTATATACGAACGACGCACGAGCTGTGAATAATAGGTTTCTGTATTCTGACTGCATCCGTGATTAAGTGCCTATGTGCTTATGTGCTTCTGTGATTATGTGTCTCTGTGCTCTACGTGCCTATGTGCTTCTGTGATTACGTGAATATGTGGTTATGTGCCTACATGTTTATGTGATGCGTGATTCGACGTAATTCTAAGCTTTAGTAAGTAGTAGACGTGTGAGGTGAGATTCGATTTGTTGTGTCTGAGACATACGACGATGTCTGTTTCAGACCATGTCGTCATCTGGACACCGAACCCCACTCACTTGCCAAGAGTAGAGAGACAGGCGTCTCGCTACTATCATTGCCAAGAGTGTGGCAAAAGCTGTGAGCGATGTCTTTGAAAACGCCAGCAAGTCGTCTAAAGAGTCGCGAATCAATGCTCCTAAGGATACCAGCAAGACTGGGTTCAACTTTAAACAGTTCAAGGCATGCAGACCAAAGGAATTCACTGGAGAAGATGTCCCAACAGCTATGTTTCAATGGTTCGATTCTATCGAAGTCACTCTGCGCCAAAGCGGCTGTCCAAAAAATCTCCGCACCCTCAATGCTACAGGCGTCTTCCAGTCCCGAGCTCTAGACTGGTGGACGGCCGAACGGAACAAACGCGGGAATGATGCAGCTTATGAGCTGACATGGAAGGAGCTGAAAGCCATCATGATGGACGAATTCTGCACTCTCCATGAACGCCAAAAGCTAGTGGACGAGTTTTGGAACATTAAGCAGAAGGATGGAGATAACGCTGCCTTGACGGCACGCTTTAAACAGCTTAGCATCATTTGTCCCGATCAAGTCAAGACGTCAGACATGGCCATCAAGAAGTATATTCGAGCTCTACCCGATTGTGTTGCCGATTTCGTTCATGCTGCCAAGCCATCATCGATTGAAGAGACCTACCTGCTTGCCGCTGAGATCAATGACAAGCGGGTAAAGTCTGGTTTCTGGGATAAGCATACCAAGTCTCTGCACCAAGCCACCGCCACGTCAACCGTCGACACCACCACTGCTCAACCCTCCAAGTCTTCAAGAAGAAAGAAGTAGCACAACAACAACAGCTCCAGCAACGAGAACTGTGCTGTGACAACGACTGCTGCCCCTCTGCAAGCCGTACCGGCTCAACAGCAGTCGCACCATCGACAAGCTCCAGTGATCAATGCGCCGCCAGCTAAGCGCGCTTACACAGGTCCCCACCCGCTCTGCCCGACATGCTCGTACCATCATCCGGTGGGAATCGCCTGTCGTTTCTGCGCCCACTGCAACCTCTATGGGCATTTCACTGCAAACTGTCGTTATGGTCCCCGTCAAGCCCCAGTTCAAGCCGCCGCTCATCAAGCTCTACTTCCAGCCCCTCAAGGCCAACCTGCAGCTCAATCACCCGTGATCAATGCTCGAGTCTGCTTTGCATGTGGTGATCCTAACCACTTTGCAAACATGTGCTCGAACCGGGTTGTGAAACAAGAACCCCAGCAGCAGCAGCAACAGCAGCAGCCTTAGCAGCAACAGCAAGCAGCCCATGTCAGAACCTTTAACATCATTGCTCGTCAAGCTCAGGCTGACAACAACGTGGTTAATGGTACGTTCCTTGTGAATGGTATTTATGCATCATGTTTGTTTGATACTGGAGCCGATAACTGCTTTGTTTCGTTTGAATTCGAGAAGCTCCTTAGTCGTAAGCGTTCTTATCTCCCCTCGTCATTCGAAGTCGAAGTTGCTACTGGAAGAACCGTCGCTGTTAACTCTGTTCTTCGTGATTGTACCCTCGAACTCAACAATCACATCTTTCAAATCGACCTTATTCCGATGCAACTCGGAAGTTTTGACGTCATAGTAGGCATGGACTTTCTTCGCGAAAACCATGCTGAAGTTGTGTGCTTTGAGAAGATGATTCGATTCTCGCTCACGAATGGTGATTTATTGTGTGTGTACGGTGAGACAGCTTCGAAAGGTCTCAAACTTATGTCATGCGTCCAAGCTAGCAAGTATCTCCGCAAGGAATACAGCGCTTTCTTGGCCAACATTGTAGTAGCGGAGAAGGAAAAGAAAAAGAAGGTTGAAGTCAAAGACGTCCCAGTGGTACGTGAATTTCCTCATGTATTTCCTAATGACCTTCCCGGACTTCCGCCAAATCGTGATATCGACTTTCGTATTGACCTTATTCCTGGAGCTAACCCTGTTGCTAAAGCCCCTTACCGACTCGCACCATTCGAAATGAGGGAACTCTCGAACCAACTCCAGGAGCTACATGAAAAAGGCTTCATTCGCCCGAGCACCTCTCCTTGGGGCGCGCCAGTCCTTTTCGTCAAAAAGAAGGATGGGTCGTTCAGGATGTGCATCGACTATCGGGAATTGAATAAGCTGACCATCAAGAACCGTTACCCTTTGTCTCGAATCGACGACTTACTTGATCAGCTGCAAGGTGCCAAGTGTTTCTCGAAGATCGATCTACGTTCAGGCTATCATCAGTTGCGCATACAAGAGGAAGATATACCTAAAATAGCCTTTCGCACTCGATACGGCCACTACAAATTCGTTGTTATGCCCTTTGGTCTAACCAACGCACCCGCGGTTTTTATGGATCTGATGAATCGCGTGTGTAAGCGTTATCTTGACCGTTTCGTCATCGTGTTCATCGACGATGTCCTGATTTATTCCAAGTCGAAAGCCGAACACGCGCAACATCTACGTTTGGTTCTCGAGTTACTCCAGGGGAACCAACTCTATGCCAAGTTCTCCAAGTGCGAATTCTGGTTGGAGGAGGTTCAGTTTCTGGGTCACATCGTGAATAGTCAGGGTATTCATGTCGATCCCGTGAAGATTGAAGCAGTTAAAAGCTGGATTACGCCTAAGAACCCGTCTGAAGTCCGATCATTTATTGGATTAGCGGGATATTATCGTCGATTTATCGAAGGGTTCTCTAAGATCGTTGTGCCAGTTACCGCTCTTACCCATAAAGACAGCTCTTTTGTTTGGGGAACTGAACAAGAATCTGCTTTTCAAACCCATAAGTGCAAGCTCTGCAATGCTCCTATTCTCACGTTGCCAGACGGAAACAACGATTTCATTGTCTATTGTGATGCTTCCAACCTTAGTCTTGGCTGTGTTCTCATGCAATGAGACAAGGTTATAGCTTACGCATCTCGACAGCTTAAAATCCACGAGAAGAACTATACAACCCATGATCTCGAGCTAGGCGCAGTGGTTTTTGCGTTAAAGATTTGGCGACACTACCTGTATGGTACCAAGTGTACGATCTTCACCGATCACAGGAGTTTACAACACATCTTTAATCAGAAAGAACTTAACATGCGTCAACGCCGATGGGTAGAACTTCTTAACGATTACGACTGTGAGATTCTTTATCACCCAAGCAAGACAAATGTTGTTGCCGACGCACTCAGCAGACGGAGTTATTTGCTCAGTATTCGCAATACCCAAGCCCAGCACAACCTCGAAGCTCTCATCCGCGAAGCTCAGCATGCTTGTTTTAATGAACACACTTTGAAGAAGGAGAGAATCTATCACGATGGAGCTTAGCTTGTAAGCAAAGCAGATGGGATTTTCTATTATTTGGACCGAATTTGGATCCCTAAGCGGACCGATTTGCGAAAGATTATAATGAATGAAGCCCACAAGTCCCGATACTCTATTCATCTCGGTGCCAATAAAATGTACCAGGATCTTCCTTACAAGTACTGGTGGCCGGGTATGAAACGGGATATCGCTCTCTATGTTGGAAGCTGCCTGACTTGTGCAAGAGTTAAGGCTGAACATTAACGACCTTCTGGCTTACTCGAACAACCTCCAATTCCCATATGGAAGTGGGAGAGTATAGCCATGGATTTCATAACCAAACTTCCACCCACGCCATCAGGTCACGACAGCATTTGGGTTATAGTAGACCGTCTGACCAAATCAGCCCACTTTCTGCCTATACGGGAACACTACAAGGTAGAACGACTAGCCCGAATCTACACCGACGAGATTATTTGTAATCATGGTACGCCTCGTGACATCATTTCAGACCGTGACGCTCGGTTTACTTCGCGATTGTGGGAAACGTTTCAAGTGGCCCTTGGTACGTCGCTTAACCTGAGTACTGCATTCCATCCCCAAACCGACGGACACTCTCGAAGACATGCTCCGCACGTGTGTCATAGACTTCGGTGGTAGTTGGAACAAATACCTACCGCTAGTCGAATTCTTGTACAACAACAGCTATCATGCCAGCATACAAATGGCACCATTCAAGGCTTCATATGGAAGAAGACGTCGATCGCCTATTGTATGGCACGAGATTGGTCATTCGCAATTAACCAGTCCCGAGTTACTACAAGAAACGACTGACAAAATCCTCCAGATTCGCGACAACTTGGCAAAGGCCAGGGATAGACAGAAAAGTTACGCCGATAGAAGACGCAAGCCCCTTGAATTTGACGTTGCCGACTACGTACTCCTAAAGGTATCACCTTGGAAGGGTGTAGTCAGATTCGGCAAGAAAGGGAAACTAGCGCCTCGATATGTTGGACCTTTTAAGATACTGGAAAGGATCGGAAAAGTCACCTACAAACTCGAACTACCGGAGGAACTCAGTAACGTCCACCCGACGTTCCATGTGTCGAACCTCCGAAAATGCCTAGCTGACCATGATTTGATTGTACCTCTCGACGATCTTCAGGTCAACGAAACACTACACTTCGTGGAAAAGCCTGACGAAATCATGGATCGCCAAACCAAGCAACTCAGACGCTCACGCATCCCTATCGTGAAAGTCCGATGGGAAGGCAAACGAGGCGCAGAGTTCACTTGGGAACTCGAAAGCGATATGAAGGACAAGTACCCGCAGTTGTTCAAATGAAGATCTGAAGTGTCAAATTGGTCAATCACGGTGTTGTGCAGCTTCGAGCCTAATTTCGGGAAGAAATTCCCTAAACAAGGGGAGGCTGTAACACCCCGTATATTCGAATGTCAAAGTCAAAGTCAAAGTCCAAGTCAACTTTGACTTTCTTTGACTGTAATTAGTCTATTTTATGTTTATTTGTATTATATGGTGTAAGTGTTGTTAATCAGGATTAATCGAAGTAATCGAATGTTTTATTGACGCGAACCGATTTACGATTGTGAATAGTAGGAAGTAACAATGCGATAAAGTTAACTAATCAGTAATCAAACCGATCTAACTATCATCGAACTCGAATCTCGAATTAAGCGAACTTTGGTTGTTGTTATACGTGTGTGTGTGCCTTATGTGTTACCTGTGCGTGTTTACTTTATGTTTTGTGCTTTGTGTGGTGATCAATCGAAACTCGAAACTCAAACCAAATGCAATCAAAATCGAACTACGACGAATGATAACGTAAGGATAGGGTGAAATATAGGAGATTGTATGTTAGATATAGTAGTTGGTACTGAAAGTAATTTGAATAGGAAACTCTATCGTACTCGTATCGTCTTCAATCGAAATCGAAATATCGAAAATCGTAGCATCGAACACTCGAACCAGGCTGCTATTCGATCAGGCTGTCAGCCGATCGAACAGACTGTTCGATCGAGCAGGCTGTCCGATCAGGATGCCAGCCGATCGACCAGCCCTTTCCTCTTTTGGAGCCTATAAATAGAGCTGTCATTGTCACTCTTTACCACTTTTGGAAAGCTCTGACCGACCAGCCCGTGCTCCTCTTCTTTTCTCAGATTTCTTCCGATTCCGGTAAGTTTCCATCCTAAATCTTGTACTTTCTTGATCAAAACATGCTCCTACACCTTTCTATCTTTCGAATCTTGATTTCTAATCGTGAAATCATCAAGATCTAAACATTCTAGGATGATGTCATCATGGTGTTCTTCAAGAACATCATGTTTTGGCCTCAATCCACCACGAATAGCTCGGATCTAACCGATTTCCACATAAATAAGCTAAGATCCGTGAAAGATCTAAACATTTACAGGATGTAAAGGATTGAAAGGAAGATTTCCAACTTTCTTTCAACTCTTTTACACTCAATGCCTTCAAACCGGTAGAAACGGAGCTTGAACCAACTCACTAATCATTCTCATGGTTCTGCGGTTCAAGATTCGGGTTCTATCCACGAGGTTCACCGACTTCGGGTTTAACGTCAAACCACCACTCCGAACCGTTCACCGGCCGGATTTGGGTGATTCCTGTCCGAGCAGGAGAAACGAGTAAGAACGAAGGTTCCCTGGTTAAGCTCGTTGTCAAACTACCTCATATAACGCCAAATAATCAGAACAGCCAAGTGTTAGACGAACAGGCCGACCAGGTCAGAATGCTGGCCGAACGGATAGGCTGCTCGAAGGAACAGCCCAACCGATCGAACATGCCGGCCGATCGACCGGGCCAGCCGATCAACTAGCATGAGGCCCCACAACCTTGACAATTTCATGAAGTATGGTATTGAACGAGGTACTGTTCGATCGAATAGCTGTTCGTCAACATTACTCCTCAGATCATGAGATACTATGCTTCAACCCTTAGTCGATTTTCAATTCGTTTGTTGTATAGGAATGCCATCCGATCGAGCATGCTATTCGATCGAGTAGGCTGTTCGATCGATTGACATCCTGATGAGGACTACTACTGGAGTTCCTAACCGATCGGTTATGTCGACCGATCGAACGGATCGTTCGATCGATCGACCTGAAAGGTAAGAACATTTCAGTGTTCTCAAATGCTACAACGAAAACTTCAAAAGGACAAGCCATCATACACAAACACATCCTTCACAAAGGAAGAAACAATCCACTCAAATAGTCCAACCAATCGAACCTACCGGCCGATCGAACAGGCTGTCCGAACGGATTGTCCAGCCGAACGAACAACCCATTCGATCGAGCCTACTATTCGATCGACTAGGCTGTTCGACCCATCATCACTTGATAATCTGTAACACGTAGAGTGTTATTCATCGTTATGCTATCGAACTGTCCAGGCTAACCCTACTCCCAAGCGCTCCCTTCAATCCATAAATCAATCGCTCTGAGTATACTCGATCCCTTTTTGCTTTTAGCACTTTTGGGTGTTACATACGTTACTTATCAAAACCACTATCGAGCACACTACTCAATTGTTTGAACGCTAACCGAATTGCATGTATTATGTGACTAAATGAATGCTTGTTGATTGTATTTACACGTGGAATGCTCTCTACCTGCCTTAACGACGTAGTACTATAGTTTGGACTCAGCACCCGTTCACACGGGGGTTGTTAAGGACAATTACTTGCATGGATTACGGTGGTTATCATGTATTGCGAACCGTCTCGGACGGTCAACCCGCAGTCATTGGTATCGATAGGTCCATGTCGATAATTAACATGCTTCGTTTTCCTCTATGTACGTGCTGGTTATGCGTAAACTATTTCGAACTCTATATGCTACTATCAAACTTGTATGCTCACCTTTACATTATATGTATTGACTTTATTTTAACGTATGTGACAGGTGTTTAAGATGTTTGCTTGCTAGGAAAGCGAGGCTAGAATAAAGCTCTAGAGGCCCCCAACAAATAGTTGTCTATTAGGAAAAAGCAACTAGAGTATAGTTGTCTGTAGATCTTGTCAGGCTGGGTCTTTAGGAGCATCTGAACAATATTTATTTGTTTCATTTAAATCTGAGTTGTCGGAATAGAATATTTGACTAGTTGTTATATGTAATAATTTGTTTGTTATTTGGGACACGGTATGGGACGTGTCAATTTAAACTCAATAGTGATGATAATTGTTATGGAAACTTCGGGACAATCTGTTTCGCTCAGTGCCATGCCCCGATGATTCCGCCATCGGTTGGGGTGTGACACAGAAAGTGCCTAAAACTCACCCAAAGTGCTGAATTCAGCAAAATTCAGCATAAATCAGCATTTAAACACATTAAAATTATGCAGAAACATGGTAAAATGGTCCTGAATACTTTCCTAAGTGTCAGGAATTAAAAGTGTCACAAAAGGGTACATAAAGAACACTAAACTGTATAGTTTAGCACTTTAACGAACCAGTATCTAACCAAACAACCGGACACTACCCGAAACATCAAAATTACACTAGAAGCATTGTTTTAATGTTTCCAAGCTAGTTATGATCCCCGAACATCCTAACACCTACTAAAAATATCTAATAACCAAGACATGTAACTAATACTTGAAATTAAACTAGATTGTAACTAATTTAGTTTAACCTATGCTAAGACCCCCCCCCCACCTAGAGGACGGCCCCAAGTGGCCCCCACTCTTGATTTTCCTTCAATTGTTTAATAGATCTTGTTGGCACCAATGAAGCATATTATCCAAGGGTTAAGTCCTCTAAATGGTTATAAGTAGTGTACATGAGAAACTAGAGCTCATAACTTTCACACACTCAAACACACACTACACTCTCTTCTCTCCCTCTTATGCTTTCGGCCAAGATCACCCACACCCACCATCATCTTCATTCCTTCATTTCCATACATTCTACATACACACAAAGAAGCTAGAGATCATATAAGGAAGCTTGGTGGCTTTGGATTTTGAAGGACCTTTCTTATTTGATTTTATCCACTCACTTTCTTCACTTAAATCATCCCTAGCCTTGAGCTAGTGGGAAGATCCTTAAACACTCTATTTTAAATCCATTTTTAGTGATTAAAGAAGTATCATAATCAAAACTTCAAGAACACTAAAGAACATAAGCATGTAACTTGAACATAAGCTTGATTTATGAAGTAATCTTATTGAAACTAAGTTGTTTATGGTATGAATGCTTGTTGATCATTGATTGTTTGTAAAGATGATGTTGATCATCATAACATCTTGCTAGATCATGATTAAAAACATAGTTTAGCAAGATGAGAAAGTAAGAAGGTTGTAGGATGAAGGATCATCCACACTTGAATCATGAACTTGAAAAGGATACTTTGGTTTCTTGAAAAATAATAATCAAAGTGAATTAATAATCATATAGATCTAAGATTTATGAATCGTTTTTCAAAAGAACCAAGCTTAAAATAAGAGTTTTAGTGGATCTTGGTTCTTACATAAACAAACAATATTTTTAATGGTTAAACAAGTGTAGAAACACTTGTGTAACAAGAAGATTACATAAAGAAGCATTTTTAGAAAATGTGTTGTGAAGTTGTAAACATCCAACTCCTTTAAAAATGAAGTTTTTAAAAAATTAAACATTTTGAAGGGTAACTAAACTCACCAAACACACTACCAAGTTACTACAAAGTTTCATAAACTTTCAAGTTCATGAAGTAGTAGATTAAGCATGATTTTGGCAAGATTGGTAAGTGAATGTTGTTTGTTGATGATTGTAAATTGATTGTAGTGATTTTTACAAAAGAAAATGACATGCTTGAAAGCATGGAAACCTCCATTTTTAGGGGAAACTATGGCAAAATTTTCTAAAAATATAAACACTTAGAAAAATATTTTCAAACAAATATTTACAAGTGTATCTTAACATTGAGTTTTCTATATAAACCTTGACATAATTTTTGTTACAAAAATACAAATAGTGGAGGTTGGTTTTTATAAATAAAAGTGGCTAAATATATATTTAGAATATATATATATATATGTATATATACATTAAAGACACACATGTGTGATTATGTGTATACTTTGTGTAATAGTTATGTTATTTTAGGACTTAAAATAATATAACACATCAAAACACCAAGAATTATAATCCAAAATATTACCAAAAATTTCAAGGAATAAATATACAAGTTACACACAAAATATTGGCGAAACCGAACAAGAAATGTAACTTACAAAATATTCCGGAAGATATATTCACAAATATATTTTGGTAAATAGTATTTTGGATACAAAGGAATGAAATTATGATTTTTCCAATTATTACAAAGTTATATCATATTTTTTTTTGACAAAGAGAAAATATATTATTTTTGAAGTAAAAATATATTTTCTTGGAATTTTCAGAAGATATATGATTTTTGGGAAAGATACATATTTTCTTGAATACACTTGAAATACATTATTTTGGATGAAAATAAGTTTATAAATATTTTCTAAGTTAGACTTGAAAATATATTATTTTGGAACTACAAATGTTTTTGCCAAAAGAAAAATTATGAATAATTTTTCTAAGAAATATTATATATATATATATATATATATTTTGGAAATATATATGTTGGTGGACTTTTATTAGAAATAATATTCTGGAAAGTTTAATAATTAATTAAGTATGAGGATACTTAATAACTACAATAAAATACGTATTCTCACGCGTATAAATACTCACCGGAATACGACACCAAAACATGGCAAGAATGTACAAATACAAGAATACGAGTACACATGTATAAGATACCCCCATCCTTGGGAAGAAATACAAGTATTAATACCCGAGGAGTACTAAGTTAATATATATTGTTTAACAATTATTCCAAAACTTATAAATATAATTTAAGTTAAAATATTGACTATTTTGACAATAATTATATAACTTGGAATAATTGCGAAGGCATAAAAGAAATGTAACTCAGAAACGTTAACACTAAGTCAAGGCATGGCCCGTTCGTCTAATAGACATTAGTACGTTGTAGGTAGTCGTGTTCACCGGAGAAGTACGAGTTACGATTGTTGAAGACGCAAGACTGTGAGTTCCGTGTTCCCCCTTTTACTTTAACTGTTTTCAGTTTTATAACTTCGGGGGTGAAATACATGTTACAACTGTTTACATACATTGTTATTTGGTATGGTTAGATAAGGAAGGGTACACTTAGATCATGTGAGTGGTGGGCACAACGCTTAAGGCCATCAATCCTAGTTATAGGACCGAGGGACATGAGTGATAGATCTATTTGGGTGTAGCGAGCCCCGCCCATGTTGGACTAGGGTTTGGCCCATGGGCAGACTATGTCTTACAGCCGGAAGCCCGGTGCAAAATTTGCTAGGTTTGAGCTACCTGCATTACGTCACACATATCAATGGCCTTGCAACCCATTGGTGATCTGTTTTCCTTGTTGCTTTCATACCGGGATTTATAAACATACATACATACTTACAGTGGTTTCAAAGGTTTATACATACACACAAACAAACACACGAACTCGCTCAACTTTTGTTGATGTTTTCAAAATACATGTATTTCAGGGAATTAGTAAGTGGATCTGGCGGGCGTTGGAAGTTTCATGCTGCGTTGTGAATGAAGATGTCATCCATGGTTGTGAGGTTTGGGTTGGGTGTCTTAATCCTGGACGAGACACGTCTTCCAAACCTTGGTTTTATTTAATGTCTTTTGATGAGTCCTTAGTGAACTCTTAAAACAATTCGTATGGTTTGTAAAACTTGTGTTTGAAGTCTACATTTTAAAACAATGTTGTTATGTTTTAAACTTATTTAATGGATGACGAATCTATGGTTTATCATATAGTTGTTGTTATGATTGAATGCAATGGTATTAAGAAAGTCACACCATAATCACGCTTCCGCAAAAAGTCAGGGTGTGACATCACCAACCCCAAACCCGTTGATGACTGACGTAAGGGTCATGCAAAAACCTAAGTAAACTAGATAGCTAGAGTAAGTTGGGTATCGAATCCAGATGAGTCTGGTGGAAAGTGTTATGAATTAATTACTAATAACTAACTGCAAAAATGTAAATTCGGTTGTTTGAGATTTTGATTTAACAAAAGACTAATTAAAACGAGTTGTAACAATTGGATAGAACAATGGTTCCTCTGGATTTTAGATTCAAAGTAAACTTCAATTATGTGTTTACTTGCGACAATCACATAGACATGATTGTGTAGTTCAATTAACAAGTTGTGATTACCTAAAGACTACTTACTTCGATTGCAAAATAACGGAAGGTTATCATATAAATAATCAACTGAAATTACCAACCTCATCCCTATCAAATATATCCCAATTACTAGAACTCTTGGGAATTGAATGAATTAGAATTAAAGTTCAAATAAAATCAATCGTTACAACCAATTAATCAAATCAAGAGGTAAAAAGCATCAAATGCTTAGATTACCAAGTTCGCAAACAATGAAAACACATAAAATCCATTCACTTACAATCCTCCATCCGGAGGAAACCACTATAAGCTTAGCCGCTCATGTTGCTTGGTTGATCGTTAAAAGCTTGAGATACGTTTGAAATCATCTTCAATACGGTTGATATTGTGAGAGGAATGATGATTATAGGTGAAAAGAATACCCAAGAATCCTTAATTTGCCTCCCAAAATCGTCCCCAAGTGTGCGTCCCTCTATTAGGGTTTTAAAAACCCTTTTAAACCCTTAAAGAAGTCAACCTGCGCGTGCCATCTGAAGCCCACCATAGCCTACGGTCTCTTGACCATAGGTTATGGTCCACAATTGCTGAGAAAACAGATCCCGCCAACCGTAGCCTACGGTTCCCAAACGTAGGTTACGGTACATTGACGTTGTCCCCTTCTTGACACCATCTTCAAACCGTAAGCTACGGGACTAGAATTGTAGCTTACGTCGTATTTCACTAGCCCCTGGACTTTATTCTTTCATGTTTCTTGTGTTTCCAAGATATCTCTTGACCCAAAACAACTCCCGATTAATGTAATATGCCTTGATTATCATCCTCAGTAGTTCTCTTCATCTCCAAGCATCTAACTTCACCGATTTAAGCGATTAACCTGCAAAACCACAATTTCTCGTAGTTATCACATTCAAAACACATAATCGCCTAAAACGCAATAAAACACATAATCGCCTAAAACGCAATAAAACACATAATATAAACAGTTTAACACCCGGGTTTTACCCTCTCCATCACCCATCCCAAACCCGTGAAAAAATAAAGACTAGTCCCATACCCGTCCCAAACGAGTCGGGTTTTGGGTTTACCCATAGAGTTCGGGTTTGATTCCCATCCCTATTTGTAACGCTCCGCATTTTTGGTGCGTTCCATATTTAGAAAGTTGTTTTCGCGTTACTGGTTTTTAACAACTTTCTAGCGTATTTCGTTTTCAATCTTGTAATCCGAGACCTTGATCATAATGGGAATACATATTGATAATCAATCATACTTATGTTTTATACAATCAATCGACAAATACGTGTTCACATGCAAAACTGAGACTTGTTATACCTTCAAATCAATCATATACACACGATACGTAACGCATACTTATATACACTTCCTATGCTTGAAAACCTTCAAAATACAAACTTATAGCATAAAATAACATCAACATACAAGTTCATGGACTAAAGTGTACAAAAATCAAACTTTGGCTGGAATATCAACACGCTGTGTCTCGCAGGCATCAAGCCCTTCTCCGCCGCGCCGCGAGCACCCTCAATCCGCAGAATGTTGTTTCCTTCATCAGGTTGGTCACCTTTTCCACCTTCGTTCTTCCCCAATCACCTTTTTTCTTCATTAAAACACTAACCCTAACCAACCTCTTTATAAACAAGCTTCCCACATCTTCATTTCACTTTTGCACACTCTAGACTCACTCAAAACACTCTCAAATTATGGTAATGTCAAGCTTTGGACAAATTTCATACAAGTCCAAAAGTGAGCTTCAAGCTCACTTTTCTTTCTCTTCTTCGTGAATTCTTGCTTCAAACTCATTTAGAACACCTCTAGGAGTGTTTCCACAAGTTTAACATGGTAAACTAACTTGAAACATAACCATTTTTTGAGGTCCAAACATTCTGTTTGATTAAACTTTTACATGAACTTTCTTTAAACTTGTTAATCTTGAGACATCTTGTGCTTATCTTGTTCCCAATCAAACTCATGATTGCGGGACTTGAGTATGATTGATTTCCATAAGATTAGAGGTCCAAATACATCCTAAACTTTCTATTCTAAAGGTTCCAATAAACCTAGACAAGTGTTGAAACCATTCTAGCTCATCACCTTCAATGTGATGAGACTTGTGTTTTGGTAATGTGTGAACCATGGAAGACAAGGCTTTCCAACTATGTTTCCACTACTTCACTTGCTTGATTTGTTAGCCAATCTTACATCTAAGTTACCAAGGAAACTTACTAGTAACAAAGTGACCAAACTACATCAAGTCTCCAAACATTTGCCATGATTGGAATGCACTAGTCTAGTTTGAGCTCACTTGGTTACTTGGTGAATTAGATGAGTACTTTTATTCTATGTTCTATTAATGACCAACCGAAATCATCAACTAAGTTGATGATTTTGTGCTTTGGTGAATCATATAATGAGGATTAATGGATGGAAATCATCCTACCTCCTTGCTTGACATACATGGTCATACGTGACCACGACACATAATACATATACATATACATCTATAAAATAATTCTAATGACCATACCCTAAACACTAGCCAACTCATGGATTTGTGTTAACGGATAAGGTTATAATATCTTAGATTGAAATCTCTCATATTTGGACTTCCAATAAGTTAGTTGTGCCTATGAAGAACACATAATCATAGTGACTTCCAATAGGTAACTTGTGCCTATGATGAACAGATAATCATGGTGTCCAAATTTGGGTGTTTGTCAAGATAATCTTTTATGTATTTTCATACTAAAACTAAGCATCCGCATACTTATTCCTAATCCAAAATCTGTCAAACTCATTCGCCTCACTTATCCTTGTAGGATAACTAGGTGGTTCTCAACGCTCTAAACTCACCAACTAACTTTCGTGGAATTTCTACGCAAACTGTGAGTATAATCGAACCCTTTTTTGCTTTAATGCACTTTTGGATGTAACATGTAAAATTATCAAAATCACACTTTCACACAATCAAAGATATTCAATCATATTACAATCACTCAATCCACCAAAACATGCTATTTGTTATGCCTATGTTAATTCATGCTAATCATACATGCACACTATTTGCCAGTAACTTAGCTAGCCCACCGTAACAATTGTAGCACTATAGGAGTAGCATACCGCCCGTTTGGGGAATTGTTAAGTTATTTAATCTTTGCGGTATTGCTCACTTCGATGGCGAGGAATGCACAACATACGGTCTCATTCACTTCGGTGACAAGGGATGCACATTATTCAGTGGACACAAGGGTTTGACCTATAGTTATGCATGCTAGCTTTAACTTAGTATACAAAATGTCATGTTGGATTTGAGACAATCTTTTATACGTATGCTATGTAATCAAACTTGTATACTCGCCAACTTTGTGTTGACTTTATTTTATTTTAATACATGTTGCAGAAAACATATGATGACGCTTGAATAAATCTATTTACGATGGTTTTAGAAACACACTAAAATTATTTATTTGTATTTCCTATGTGGATTATGTTTAAGTTACAAAATGATGTACTTTTCCATTTCAAGACAATGTAATCCTTTCAGTATGAAATGAAACTTGGTTTATTTAAATATTGTCACATCAGCACGTTATGATGTCTCGAACAATCTCGTTGTCGTCTCACTCCGATGTTTACGCCATCAATAGGGGTGTAATACTATTGGGATGACTTGTGTTAAGCCATGAAAGATCTTTATGAAAACTTGACCAGACATCTATGGATGCTGATTACCCTGTAAAAGGAAAAAGAGTTTCATTGAATCGAGTATGGCGAATGATATAAACACGAGATATAGCCAGGTCAAGGCACGATAACAATTGTATCGCGTACTGTAGCCATTGATGACGTACATAATGTTGTGACAAGATTGCTCAAAGACTTCATAACATTATTGTGACAATATTTAATTTAAAAGTTGATTTCGTTCATATGAAAATGCTAAGTTACAAATAAGAAATTCAAAGTACAACAATGTTTAATCAAAATATGATAACAAAATCTAGTATTTCAATATGTATTTCTAAAGTCGTCCCTACTAGATTTTATCAAGATCATCATCTTCAACCTGCAACATGTTTAAAAGTATAATTCAACACACAAAGCATTGGCGAGTATACAAGTTTAATACATAACATAAGTATAAAAGATTTTAACTAATCCACATGGCAAACTAACTAATCAAGATTAACGTAAAACTGGCATGTGAATATTTAAGTCAACCCAAGGTTTAACACAATGATTAAAGACTTAACATGACCTCACGAACACGGGCGGTGCATTACTTCTATAGCGCTATACATGTTAAGGGTAGGCCCGTACGAAGTTAATGACTAGTTAATCACAAAAAAGTATAACCCCAGAATAACGAATCAAGTAAAACGTATGTATGCATGTATTGGATTGTTGTGTTTGCATAAAGTATAAGTGTGATTGTGTTTTTAATAGATTAAACATATTGCACCCAAAAGTGTAAAAGCATAAAAAGGGTGTTCGAGTGTACTCACGGTTTTGCAAAGCTTTCCTTTGAATCCCGTGAAGAGTTTGTGAGTTGGAGGATTGAACACCGAGGTCACCCTACATGGGGTAAATGAAGGTGTTTAAGTAACGGAATTAAGATGGATGATTCGGATTGAAATTTAAAGTACAAAAAGTATATATGTATAAAAGTATTATCTAGTCTAAGTACTCGTTTTTGACACTAAGTTACATATGATTTCATGGGTCCTGGTTTGCCCATTAGAATCACCAACGAGAGACTTAGATTTGTAGATAGAGCAGCCTAAGTTTATGACGAATAACCATGACCCGATTATCATCATAATTTCAGCCATGTTCATATTTATATATATATATATATATTTATATAGTTATAATATTAACCTAAGCTAAGTCCATCATAAGTATCATAGATTGTCATGGAGGTTTAACCTCGTTGTATAATTCACCACTACACAAATCATCACAAGGATGATTCGGAGGGTCATGAATAACAAGAAATAAAACTAACTAATACATTCTCAAGTAGCCAAGTAAGTCCTAACCCGGGTGAGCCAACGCAACATGGAAAGAGTTAACTAAGTGTTGGAGGTGAGGCGGGGTTATGTTACTTTAATACCAGAAAGTTACTTGAGTGTTCATACACATGGTTCACAAGTGAGGTAGTGGAACTAGATTGGAAAGCCAAAGCTTCAACGGTTCACACTTTTACAAGTCACAAGTTCAACCATATGGAAGATGGTGAATCGTGTTTGTTTTCAACACTTGGATTATAACATGTATGAACTTAAAGTAAAGAGTTTTGAACTCTAAACTTGATGGAAATGAACCTCAATACAAACCCACAACTATGGACTAAGTTATGAGCTTGGTGGTTACAAGATTTCACCAAGTTTTAGCAAATAAATTGAAGGTATGTAAGCATGAACAAAAACAGAAAATAAATCTCATTTTGGACCTCAAATATGGTGAGGTTTGTGAAAACCTTCTTAGAGGTTATCCAAGTAAGATGGAAGAAGAAACAAGAAGAAAATGAGTAAAGAAGTGAGCTAGAACTCACTTGAAAGCTTTGAAACTTTCTGCTCAAAAATCAGATTTTTTGAGAGTTCTTGAGAGGATTTGAGAGTGATTGTCCGAGTTTGGAAAATGAAAATGAGTGTTAGAATGGTGGTATTTATAGTGGGGGATTAGGGTTAGGAGTTAAGAGTGTATTAAAGAGAGTTAGGTGGTGGTTAAAGGTGAAAAAGTGACCAATGCGCATGCTGATCTGAATCTGCTGCGGATCGATACACGCAGTGCGTCGCGGGAGGGAAGGAGGGCCTGTGCGCATGTCACCTGGCTTACTCTCCGGACAAACTTTCAGTTTTGGCACATTTGGTCCATGTAGTTAGGACCTTGGCATATTTTATGGCATTTATTGTATGTTTAATATGCAATTGAGTATATATTATTGAAGGGGTAAGGTCCCGAAAACCTTGTAACAAGTACTTAGGACCTTACTATAACCTTGTCTTTCAGTCCTTTTTGACCTTGCGCGGCCACGCACTGGTCCTACAAAGAAGGCTTTAGAAGCAGATAACAGACAACACTTGCGCGCCAAAAAGTGAAATCATAAATCCTCGCGCTTTCCTCCATAAACAAAGGATGAAAATCCTAAGTTAAACACTTCCGCCTAATGATGTCTAGACTTGGATATTATTTACCCAACTGGTGCCACACGATAAAGAGTCACACAGGATTATGGCAATAACCTTCTAGATGGACCCAATCGTGCACCACTAAACGGTTACAACCATCTGGACACGTGTCATCACCTCAGGCATCCCTGAAATCACGATGATGGCATGAAATTGGAGAGAAACCTCCACTTGATCACTTTCCACGTGGCAAACCCCCAGCCATAGATCTAAACAGCGATCCGTGTGCACTCACGTCGGATCGAGAAGCTTAACGGAATGAAATGTAACCGCTTACGGAGTTAGCATCTTCCGTCAAGCATTTCACCAACGAGTTTTCCCGCCCAAAACTCTCGGCTATAAATATGAGAATGGTTCAGGTATGAAATTCAAGTTACACACACTTCGTCAATACTTCTTCTTCTTCTTCTTCTTCTTCTTCTTCTTCATAAACACATACTTATTCTCATGCCGGAGTTGGGTCAAGGAGAGAACCCCTCTTCTCCCCTTGACGAGGCTAACGGTATTTTGTTTTGCAGAGTTTACCGGAGAAGAAGGACAACTGTATCGAATCAAACGAGAGAGAACACCTCCTTTTTTATGCAGATCCAAACCCCCTAGATAAATCGATTCCGGTTAATTATCTAGTGTTTCTTCATTGGCGCCCATCGTTTTCTCTGTCTCATCCAACTCTCTCTTGTTTTTTGATCTACCCTGTTAATTCCATTTGCATATGGAAGAAACGTCGTGTCATCTGTAACACCCCGTGTTTCGAATGTCAAAGTCAAAGTCAAAGTCCAAGTCAACTTTGACTTTCTCTGACTGTAGATAGTCGATTTTGTGTTTTAGTTGTATTATGTGGAGTAAGTGTTGTAATCAGCAAGAATCGAGGTAATCGAACGAGTTTTAAATGCGAACCGATCTACGACTGTGAATGATAGGAAGTATCAATGCGATAAAGTTGACCTAATCAGTAATCAAACCGATCTAACAATTAATCGAACTCGAGACTCGAATCATGCGAATTTTGGTATTAATATATGTGTGTGTGTGCCTTATGTGTTACTTGTGCGTGCTTACTTTATGTGTGGTGTGGTATTCAAGCAAATCAATCGAAAATCGAATCGAAACTCGAAAGGCAATCGAACTCAATCGAAACCGACATCGAAACGTGACTTATAGAAGATTGTATGTTAGATATAGTGGTTGGGATTAAAAGTAATTTGACTAGAAACTCTATCGAAATCGTATCATTTTACGTCGGAATCGAAACGTCGAAAATCGTCGCAAAATACTCGAAGTGCATGGCGGATCGAACAGGAAACATCCTGATCGAACAGGCCAGCCGATCGGCTAGCACCTTGCCAGCCGATCGAGCTGCCCACTCGATCGGAGTTCCCAGCCTATCAGCTGTCACTTTCCACTTTTGGAAGCCTATAAATAGGGTTGTCACTATCATACTTTCCATTTTTGGAAAGCTCTGTCCGAACCAGCTATCTTCTTCACCTTTTCTCAGATTTCTCTCAATCCCGGTAAGTTTTCACTCTAATTCCTGTACGATCTTGATCATTACTTGATTCTACACCTTTCTATCTTTCAAAACTTGGATTCTAACCGTGAAATCACCAAGATCTAAGTGTTCTTGGGTGATGTCATCATGGTGTTCTTGAAGAACATCATGTTTTGGCCTCATTCCACTATGATTAGCTTAGATCTAACCGATTTCCACATAAACAAGTTAAGATCTCACGATGTGAAGGAGTGAAATAAGGATTTCCAACTTTCTTTCAACTCTTTTACACTCAATGCTTTCAAATCAATAGAAACGGAGCTTGAACCGGCTAACCAATCCTTCTAACAGTTAAGGGGTTCAAGATTCGGGTTCTATGAACAAGGTTCGCCGATAACGGTTAAACTCTAAACCGACATTCCTAACCGTTCAACCGGCCGGACTTGGGTGATTCCTGTTCGAGCCAAGGGAACAAGTAGTGAAGGGGTAAGGTCCCAAAAACCTCATAAAAAGGATATGGGACCGTACCACCAATTGGCCTTTCAACCCTTCAACCTTGCGCAGCCGCGCATTGGTCTTACAAAAGGAAGGAAGAGATCAACAAGCGATAGTCGCGCGCCTAAAGGAAAGCATAAAATCCTTGCGCCGCTTTCCATTGGCAAAGGGTTAAAAACCCTAAGAACAATACTTCCGCCCAAATATCTAAACTTGGATACCATTTTACCCAGACTTGGGATTTATGCAGCTGTATGCACACCGTAAAGGTGTCACACCAGATTACAGCAGTAATCTTCTAGAAGGAATATGATCGTGCACCACCCAGACGGTTATAACCGTCTGGACACGTGTCATTATCACAAACGTCCTAAAATCACAACGATCGCATGTAATTGGAGAATGATCTCCATTTAAACCACTTTCCACGTGGCAATTCCCCAACCATAGATCAAGTCACGATCCGTGTGCATTCACATCAGGATCAAAGCAACTTAACAAGGATTAAAAGGACTTAACGGAAGGGAAAATAACCGCTACGACGTTAGCATCTTCCGTCATCTTTTCAATAACAGATTTTCCCTCCCAAACCCCCGGTTATAAATAGGAGAACTCTTCAGGTATAAACTCAGATCACATTTCACTACTTAAATACTTATCTTCTCCGTTACCAATACTTATTCTCACACCGGAGTCGGGTCAAGGAGAGAACCCTCTTCTCCCCTTGACGAGGCTAACGGTGCTCTGTTTTGCAGAATCACCGGAGAAGAAACTCGGCTGCAACTGAATCAATTGAGAGAGAACTAACCTTTTATGCGGATTCAAACCCCCTAGATATCTCGGTTCCGACCATTTATCTGGTGTTTCTTCATTGGCGCCCACCGTTTTCTCAGTTTTTCTAGTTTCTATCTCGTTTCGATTCAGTTCATCTCATTTTTCTGTTTTTGCACATGGCAGATAATTCATCTTCTCACCGACAGCCTGGTCCTCGACCAAATGTCGGAAACAATTTACCAGTAGAAGGGATGGTAGAAGAGGCCTCAGACGATAATGAGGTTCAATCTAATGGAGCAAATAACCCTGTTACTCCAGGGATATTTCCCACAAATCCCGCTCAATCAATTTTACCACCGAGAGAAACTCCGATATCATGGTATGTCCGGTCACAAGGGGCATTAAATGCAGTGTACACGCAGTTGTGTGCTCAAACTGTTCCCGTAACACAATCACGAAGGCCAGGATCTAGAGCTCATGCTTCCCAGCGAGAAGAATCAACTTATGATGGTACAAACAGCTACCAGAGACAACACCATGAGTCACAGCCTCGTCAAAGGCAATCGGTTCATGATAGGTTGGGTTCCCAATGGGATGCCCACACCGATGAATCCGATTAAACATATCGTTTGAGTGCAAACACCAGCGTATTCAACAGACTACACCCAAACTCTAACAAATCCAGGCCTCGAGCGGTTTACAACCCTGAGGCAGAGCATAACTATGACTTAGTTTACCGCCCTGCAGAAGCAGCGGAAAACTCGAAGTTTATATTGGAAATAGCTCTGGCTCCGTTAGAAAGGGCAAAATTACCATCCAACGTCGGGAAATTCAATGGGTTAACTGACCCCGACGATCATCTGAGAGTCTTCACCAGCGCAGGGTTGGTTGGCGGTTGGACTCTTCCGCTTTGGTGTCATTTGTTTGTTCAAACGTTAACTGGGCCAGCGCGAATCTGGTTTGATAACCTACCGACGGGGCAAATCGAGTCATGGAAAGACCTGCGCCAAAAATTCTTAACACACTTCAGCCAGCAAAGGCGTTCCATGCGAGATACATCCGATGTGATGAACATATGGCGTCGAGATGACGAGAATCTGGAAGATTTTATAACCAAATATAATAAGGAAGTATTGGAGATCGGTGGTGTTCACGAACAGCTAATCCGTGCTCAGTTTAAGTACGCGGTTAGATGTGACGACATGGTCAAAGTATTATCCGGGACAGAGGGCCTTCCCAAGAGTTGGGAAAAGATAATGGCGGCGGCCAAGGTTTATGCGCAGACGGAGAAAAACCTTACTACAAATAGGCCACCACCACCACACAGCAGGCCCACAGATTTAAGTGCAACGGGCGAGCGAAGGTTCAAAAAATCATGGCGCGAGTCATCCGGAAGCCGCTCCTCTGAAGATGCTCGCACAACAATTAACAAACTCTCTGCTCAAAGAGAAAACAAGCATGAAAATAGGGAGAGGCAGTGGACCCCCCTAACAAAGACCCCGGCGGAGGTGCTGAGTACCGAGGACTATCAGTTCAAACCGCCAATCCCGATGAAGAGTAAACGTGGTCAAGACCTGGCGCAATATTGCGAATATCATAAGGACACTGGGCACACCACAAACAACTGCATTTCCTTGCGCACCGAAATAGAGAAAGCCCTCAAAAATGGGGAGTTTGCGCATCTACTCCAGAATATGCGCAAGGAGATAAAACAGATTACCCGGGGAGAAGAAACCTCCAGCAAGCGGGCAAAGACTTAAGGGACTCTGTAGAGTTCCCCGCAGGAAAAAACATCAAATATGGCGAAACTATCAGGGAGTAAGTTAAGTTCCATCTAATTATTAAAGACTTTGTAACGCCTCTGAGCTTTATCCGTGAATAAAATTACAAAGTTTCTATCATTTGTGTTTACAAAATGCATGCAATTTCTTTTTAGTAAGCGCAAAAACATTATGGTAGTATAAAATAAGCTCCATACGCGGTCAGTGATTACCTCAAAAACGACCATAAGCTTCACACATGAGCTTCATACCAACTTTATTCGCCTTACTTAAGTAAAAGCAATTGTACTCATGCAAATATTGTAAAGTCATTCAAACAAATAGAAACATATTACCTTCAACGTACAAATACGCCCTGAAGAGATTCAAACACGACAGTGTTTCGAGTTTTACACAAACAAGCGCAACAAAACAAGGATCTACATCCCACACACACAAAAAAAGGGGGGGGGGGAACACAAATTGTTCAAAAACAATTTCACCCTACTCTAAATCTTCATCCTCATCAGGGAAGATTTCTTTAAGCTGCGTTACTAGATCATCCGACTGCAGCGCCACATTTATCAACTCCATAACTGGAAGTTGTAAATTATTAAACTCTGCCTTCAGAGAAGCAAGCGCAGCGGCAGTATCTACGCCGAAAGCAACGGACTTGCTATCATCCCAGTTAACCTTCAGCGCGTCATTCACATGATAGGAACATTCCGCATAACCTTGCGCATATCCATCCCGCCGCGCAGCAACCACCAATTCAGCAACAGTTTTATCCAGCTCTTTAGAGTTTAATACAGATTCAGCAACCTATGAAATCAAGCAAAATTGGTAAAAAAAAAGAAGAGAAAAAGCAAGCGCACATATGATTTCACAATAAAAAAGGAAAGGAACTTACACAAGCAATCCCGCGATCCTTCAACCAGGCCATATCATTCTTTAAAGGCTCAAGCTCGCTTTCCACTGTGACCCGCGCCGTTTCTGAATTCTCCAATTTCTCTTCAACCTCAGTCAAACGGCGGGAGGTTTCAGTATACTCGGAACGCGCGAGCTCCAGGTCTTTCTTCAGTTATTCCTGGTCAGAAACCAAAGCAGTAAGTTCCTCTAGTTCTTTATCTCTAATGGCAAGAGTGGATAAAGCTTGTACCTCCCGTTGCTCACTTCGTTCCCTATGAGAACGCGCCTCCACCAACGCAACCTCTGCATCAGCTTTCTCCTTTTTCAATCTTTCTACCTCCGCATCCTGATTCTTCAGCTTTTCAACCTCAGCCTTGAGGTTACTAACAATACTGCGAAGGTTGGCTTTCTCAGCATTATCTTTTTCACAAATTTTCCTCCAATTTTTACGTTCTTCAGAAAGGAGAGCAGCTTCAGCTTCGGCCTTTCTCTTCCAACAAGCAACAGACCATTCCTCAGTCTTGCGCTCAGCCTCAAACTTGGCTTGATCATCTTTTAATTTAGCCATCAATTGAGCCAGACGTTTCTCATCGTTGGAAAATTTCTTCTAAGCCGCCATGAAAGATTTCTGCTATTTATGCATATTATACCACTCACGAACAATACGGTGGGTGGTAGAAACATGAGAAGCAGTCTCAGCAACATAAGACTGATAGGCCTGCTCACAAGACCGGTCTTCCTGAAACTTGACCTCCCCAGGTGGAAGTATCCCCTGCAGCCAATCCTGGCACACATGCCAGTTCGCGAAAGTGTCTCCCTTCTTCAAATTCCAAACGGGGGCGTGAAGGTCAGCAGCATCCTTCTCCGAATAACTCCGGTAGTAATAATCTCCCAAAGTTTCCTCTGGGCGGATGGGAGATTGTTTGCTAACACCAGCAGACGAATCTTGCTCTTCAACCGTCACCTTCTCAACATGCTCCGGCATAGTATTTGTAGGAGAAGGAGTAGGAGTTTTCTCAGTTGCTCCTCCCCCCAGGTCTTGAGCAATCACCTCAGGGGCCGAAGGATTATCAGCATCATTCACCACATCTAGACCAGCATCAACAGGCCTCTCAGTTTCAACAGTCTTCTCCACACCATCATCTGCACCCTCTGTAGGGTTCAACTGATCAGCAACAGAAGCATATGGAGGGGTAGGAGGAAGTTCTTTATTCACCACGGATTGCACGTTCGTGGGAGTTGGAGCAACAGGAACTGCTGTAAAAATAAAAAATCCATAAGGATATAATCCACAAAAAGAAAATAAGGGAAGATGTTACTTACCGGGAACGGATTCCGTAAGAAAGGCATCAAGATTCCCTCTTCGGGTAATTTTCTTCCTATGAACCTTTTTAGGAGGTTGATCTTCCGCATCAGTATCAGTTTGTTTCCTTTTGTTCGCCCCCCTTCGCACCAAATGCTCAGGGATGGATTCCAAATCAATTGGATCTTCTGGGTTGGATGGAGGAATATCAGCAGAATCTTTCGGTTCTGGTTTTGGTCGCCTAATAGTAACTGCAGGCACAAGACCCTCCAAAGTATCAGAAACCACCACATAACCACACTTATCAGAAGAATGGCGCATACCTTTCTTCTCCCCAACATTTTTAGCTTTAGAAGATTGAGTCTTCTCAGCATCGTTCTTCTTTGGCGCAACGTTACTAGTCGTTGCACGTCTTTTCTTCTCAGGGCCTACGCCCAAATTTGACAACTCACCTATAAAGCGCAAAGAACAATTCACTCAAACGCGCAAATAAAAACTAAAAACAAACAGTATGCGCAATCTTACCTATACCAGCAGCAGGCTGTTCAAACAAATCCGCGTCCCGCGGAAGAGAAAAATTCCTCGCAATACGATCATACCAAGGATCTTCATCAGGCTTTTTCTTAATGGTACCCATCTTTCCTCCTTCTCTCTTATATGCCACAACATACAAAGCAACAACTGCAAAAAACAAAAGGAGAGCATACTCAAAAAAAAAAAAAAAAAAGAGAGAGAAGAAAGGGGGTGAACCCAACCATACCATGACCTCCCTCTGTATACACAGGCTTGTCGTCCCGGTCCATCTTCCAATTCAAGCTCATACCAGCCCCAACAAGGGCTCTCTCCGGCAAAATAATGTTAGGAATTTCCTTCAAATCTTGATACCAAGTTTCATCAGAAGGGGTCCGGAGTGTTTCAACGGGAACATCTTCTTTCCCCCTTAAAACCATCCTCACCGGAATCACTCCGGCCTTAATAAAAAAGAATTTTTGCTTCCAATCATGGAAAGATTTTGGGGGATGAAGCAAAATTTTCTTTGCAGAAGCTCTCTGAACAAACGAATAGAACTCCTGGGTACAATGCATTTGATGGAAAACCCTAAATCGGGGAACGGTCGGCTCAATATGCATAGTCCGACACACAAACTCAAAATGTCGAACCCTGACCATGCCAATAGGATGCAGTTAAGAAAGATGAATATTGTAAAACTCAAGAATTTCTAGAAAGAACTTCGTTACAGGCAAACGAAAGTTGCCATCACAGAAAACATCCCAAAAAAGGGTAATATACCCGGCTGGGGCATCTGCCGCTGTCTGCCCCTCTTCAGGGAACAGAGCGCCCCAACTTTCTGGAAACTTGAAATTTTGAACTAAACCGTCAAAAGACGCTCTTAACCACTTCAACGGTGGAAGTTCAGTCGACATCTCTTCGGTAAGACCTTCTTGATGTTCTCCGGTTGACATAAGAAGGGGAAAAGTTTTCAACAAAACAATGATGGCACAAAGAGGTTACCCAAACGTTATATACTTATCGCAATAAATAGCATTGGTAACTGTCACAACGACTTTTCCGGGCATCACAGTCCCCAAAAACAGCAGAAAAGTACACACGCGTCTGCACACGCGCGTGAAAAACACGGATACTGGCATATACCTGACAGTGTCAGCCTGTCATACAGACCTAGCTGTACCATCCCCTAAAGTCAAAAGATTTCCAGAACCTCCAAACAAAATTAAATCTTCTCATAGAAGATTCCTCATTTTTCGCGCCCAAAAAACATTTCTCTCTCAAGTCCAGTGCTCCACTTATTTGCATAAGTACAACACTAGACTGGGGGGACTTGAAGGGGTAAGGTCCCAAAAACCTCATAAAAAGGATATGGGACCATACCACCAACTGGCCTTTCAACCCTTCAACCTTGCGCGGCCACGCATTGGTCTTACAAAAGGAAGGAAGAGATCAACAAGCGATAGTCGCGCGCCTAAAGGAAAGCATAAAATCCTTGCGCCGCTTTCCATTGGCAAAGGGTTAAAAACCCTAAGAACAATACTTCCGCCCAAATATCTAAACTTGGATACCATTTTACCCAGACTTGGGATTTATGCAGCTGTATGCACACCGTAAAGGTGTCACACCAGATTACAGCAGTAATCATCTAGAAGGAATATGATCGTGCACCACCCAGACGGTTATAACCGTCTGGACACGTGTCATTATCACAAACGTCCTGAAATCACAACGATCGCATGTAATTGGAGAATGATCTCCATTTAAACCACTTTCCACGTGGCAATTCCCCAACCATAGATCAAGTCACGATCCGTGTGCATTCATATCAGGATCAAAGCAACTTAACAAGGATTAAAAGGACTTAACGGAAGGGAAAATAACCGCTACGGCGTTAGCATCTTCCGTCATCTTTTCAATAACAGATTTTCCCTCCCAAACCCCCTGTTATAAATAGGAGAACTCTTCACGTATAAACTCAGATCACATTTCACTACTTAAATACTTATCTTCTCCGTTACCAATACTTATTCTCACACCGGAGTCGGGTCAAGGAGAGAACCCTCTTCTCCCCTTGACGAGGCTAACGGTGCTCTGTTTTGCAGAATCACCGGAGAAGAAACTCGGCTGCAACTGAATCAATTGAGAGAGAACTAACCTTTTATGCGGATTCAAACCCCCTAGATATCTCGGTTCCGACCATTTATCTGGTGTTTCTTCAAGTAGGAATGAAGGATATCATAGTTCAACACGTTGTCAAGCTACCTTAAAAGAATGACAAATAAACAAACAACCAAGTGTTAGACGAAAGGCCGACCAGGTCAGAAATGCTGGCCGAACGGCTAGGCTGTTCGAACAGCCCAACCGATCGGACATACCAGTCGATCGACCAGGCCAGCCGATCGGCTAGCACATGGTCCCACATTTCCAAACTTTCGAAGTATAGTATTGACGAAGTAATGTTCAACCAAATGGGTCGCCCGATTGGTAAACATTACTGTTCGGATCATGAGATACTATGCTTCAACACTTGACCATTTTCACAACTCGTTCGTAGTAGAGAATGTCAGCCGATCGAACAGACTGCTCGATCGAGTGACATTCAGTTGAGGACTAACTCTGAAGCTCCTAGCCGATCGAGTGAGCTAGCCGATCGAGTGAGCTAACCGATCGAACGAACCGTTCGATCGAACGACTTGAAAAGGTAGGAACACTTCAGTGTTCTCAAATACTGCAACAAGAACTTCAAAAGTTCAAATCCTCTAACACAAACACACCAGAGGAAGAAACAATCCACTCGAATGGTCGAGCCGATCGAACAGGACCGTCCAACCAGATATACTAGCCGATCGAACAGGCCGTCCGATCGAACCTGCCGTTCGATCGACCAGCCCTTTCGATCCATCCATACTTGTTTACTTTTCCGCGTTACTTATCATTATGCTATCGAACTATTCAGGCTAATCCTACTCTCAGCGCTCCCTTCAATCCACAATCAATCACTGTGAGTATACTCGATCCCTTTTTGCTTTAGCACTTTTGGGTGTTACATACGTTACCTATCAAATCACATTCAAACACAAACTATTTGAACGCCGACCGAATTGCATGTGCTATTTGACTAAATGAATGCTGTTTATTATGTTTACACGTGGAGTGCTATCTACCTGCCTTAGCAACATAGTACTATAGTTTGGACTCAGCACCCGTTCACATGGGGGTTGTTAAGGACAAATACTTGCATGGATTACGGTGGTAACTGTCACGGCCCCCGACCCGGTTTGACCCGTTTCAGGAGCCGCGAGACAGAAATCCTGCGGTATTTAATTTAGGCGACAGCGGAATAATTTAAAACTGCACGTTACATAATTTAGGAAAAAAAACCCTGTAATTTACAATATGGTGATTTCAATGGAAATCTTTATTTTTCAAAACATGTTTCTTTTATTTATTTACAATAAGCCACTTTTCTAAGCTGGTAGTGCTTCCTGGCACTTTTCTTTGCTCACAACAGATCACCTGAAACATGTTTGAAAAAGGTTTTGTCAGCGGGGAAATACTGAGTGAGTTCATTCAGGTTTTAGGAAATGACCCATAGTTATAAATTACAGCATAAGAGCGATTACAATGGTTCATATCTTATTTTTATCTGGCTTTCTGTCACAATGGTGACAAGTCACAATGGTGACGATGGTCATACCACTATTAGGTCAATGAACTCTAATAGTGACGTTCCTCCCTAGTAGGTCAATGAACCTAACTGAGAGAAATAGTAATGTGCACAATACCCCACTAACCAATAAATCAAGATATCCACGACTTAGTCCCTGTAATTATAACACTTTGAAAATAACTTGAGGTATTGTAAAACAGTTTGAGAAAAAGAGAATGACTCATATTGCAGATTTAACGAGCAGTGTATAAGCCTACTGATTAGCCTTGATTATTCCTAATTTAACAATAATGCACACACACAAACGGGTTAGTAACTAATTCAGCAGTTACGTCAATTCACGAGATTAAACCCTCACATCGATTAACAAGTGCGATACTTAATAATTCAATCGGATTCACAACGAATAACAGAGCATAGTCCGAATTCGAACAGTACTCAAATATTCAAGTCGAAATCACGACGAATAATCAAAGTACAAGCTCAATTTGAGCAGCACTCGGACAATCGTTGGATAGTTATAATCGATCGGACGTTGAATCGTAATAGCGATCGAGTTATTACCCTGATTGCGGCAGCACTTCGTGAATTGTGTGTGTTATTGAACTGATTGTGATATAACTCTTCGTACACAACGAATTTCTTCGTCGAAACAAGAACAGAAGGCAAGTCCCGATGTCTGCTATTTATACTAATTTTTGGGACTCCCTTACGGACCGTATGCCTGATCCCTTACGGTCCGTAAGCTAAGCAGTCTAATTATAGGCTGCCTAGGCTCGGGACTAGGCTTGCTGAATCAAAACTTCAGCCAATCAGATGCTAGCAACGAGTTATTTTGGGATAACTATCAACTAGGGTTTGCCCCCCTTGAGTTTTAGGGGCCCTGATCCTGATTCTGATTGTTCTGAAAATTCTAGGGCTAATGCAGAATTACTTGGGTGTCTCAATTAGGGTTTTCTTATTGACTAATTATCGTTCTAATTATTGATTTTAGTGACAGTTGTTACATCCTCCCCACCTTGAGAACAATCTCGTCCTCGAGATTTACTAAAATAGATGAGGGTACTTTCGCTTCATTTTTTATTCCAGTTCCCAAGTGTACTCTGGTCCTCTCCTGGATTCCCATTTGACTTTCACTAGCACTAGTCGTTTGTGTTTGAGAAACTTAATCTTCCGATCTTCTATTTGTAGGGGTTTCTCTACGAATTTTAGCTTTTCATTTACCTCTATATTTTGAAGAGGTACTACCAGGGATTCGTCCGATAGACATTTCTTGAGATTGGATACATGAAACACATCATGTACTCCAGCTAATTCTTCTGGTAGTTGTAAATGATAAGCTACTGGTCCTATTCGTTGGATCACTAGGAATGGTCCAACATATCTTGGACTCAGTTTTCCTTTCTCACCAAATCGTACTACTCCTTTCCAAGGAGATACTTTTAATAGTATTTTGTCTCCCACTTGAACTCCGATGGCTCTCGTTTATTATTTGTATAACTCTTCTAACCGTCTTCAGCCTTTCCTTCGTGATACTAAATTTCACAGTCGTCGTCACCGAGGA
Organism: Helianthus annuus; assembly: GCF_002127325.2. Taxonomy (NCBI): domain Eukaryota; kingdom Viridiplantae; phylum Streptophyta; class Magnoliopsida; order Asterales; family Asteraceae; genus Helianthus; species Helianthus annuus. The sequence goes on along the minus strand of NC_035436.2, from coordinate 51,996,312 downwards.
TTTCCTTTTCCTCATGTTTAATTCTTGTTGCTCTAATATGTATCTTAAATTCTTATGACCCATATGGATAGTAAACTTGCTTAGATAATGTTTCCTAATCTTAAGGGTAACTTGTAGCTTCTAATTTTTAAGTTTACAAGTGGTATGGCTTTCTTCGTGCTTTTGCAGTTGCCTTGATGCATACACAATTACCTTTTTGTGTTGCATTACCATACATTCAAATTCTAGCTTTTGAAGCATCACCGTATACTTTAAAATCTTCTGTTTCTTCTAGTAAGGCTAGGATTGGAATATTTGTTAATTTATGCTAAAGGCATCTTTTTGTTTAGGTTCTTATTTAGAATTAACTGTTTTAGCTTAGTTGAGGATATATCTATCTAAGGGAATCCTTAATAAACTGCTTATAGTATCTGGCTAAACTTACAAAATTTCTAATTTCCATTTAGAGATTGCGAAATCTTTCATTTTAGTAATTTGCTGCTATCTTAGCAGGATCTAAGTGAATAGCTTCATGATTCATCATATGACCTTACGTGGTTTATTTTCTGTAATCATAAATACTTCTCCGGCGGGTGCCTGGATTTTCTGTAAAGTTCTTATCATAGAGAATTCGAGCAGGGTTGGCTACTAACCAATCTACAACATCAAACTCGGCTAATTTCATAGGAATTAGACTGGCGAAGAATTCTATGACCTGAGAGTTCTATATTTTCCTTTTAGCCTGTTTCGACTGTAAAGATTTGCCTAAGTTCGATTAATGATAAGTTAAGAGTTTGACAGAATGAAGTATTTATAAAACTTTGGTTTGCACCAGAGTCAGATAATACTTTTTGTGTAAATGTTGTAACCTAGGACGTACCGGTTGTTATATCTGGAATGAGCTCTGCTTCCTGAGCAGTCAATTGAAAGTCTCTTGCATTCCTTTTTGCTTCTTCTACAGGTTTGGCTTTAGTGTCAGATGGTCTGTTTAGTTTTGGACAATTTGGCCTAAGATGTCCAGTTTCTCCACAGTTGTAACAAACTGAACATTTCTTCCTCCTGCAGTCTTCTTCCTGATGCCCCGGAATTTTGCAAAAATTGCAATATCCTTTGCATCTTCCAAAATGCTTTCTTTTGCAAAAATTGCAAAATGGACTAGTGGAAGATTGCCCATTCCCTCCTTTCTTGAAATCGTTATGGTTATCCGAACGGATTACCTGGGTAATCTTTTGGGCTACTTCCTTCCTTCTATTTTCTTCTCTTGTCCGTACTAGTTCGTCAGTCAGAGTATTGGCTAGATCCACCGCATCATCAATCGTGCGAGGTTTCGCAACTTTGACGATGTTACGGATTTCAGAAATCAATCCCCAAATATATCGAGAAATAATTACCGGCTCTGGCGAAGCCAGGGTTGGTACTACTCGAGCATACTCGAAGAATGTCGTAGTATACTTTCGATAATCTACATCCACCATCCGGTGGGTTAGAAACTTATTTGTCATTTGTTCCTTTTCATATTCGGGACAGAATTTTCTTTCTACCAAGCTCTTAAATTCTTCCCAGTTCATAGCATACGCCATCCTTCTTCCTTTTGCTTGTAACACCGTATTCCACCATTCTAGCGCTCCTTCTTTGAAAAGATTTGACGCGTACATGACCTGATCATCCTGAGCAAATTTACTTATGGCAATTACTGCCTCAGTTTTCTCTAACCAACGTAATGCAGCAGTCGCTCCTTCATTGCCTGCAAACTCAGATGGTTTACAAGCAAGAAATTCCTTGTATGTGCAACCAGGCGTTGCAACTTTCATTTTCTTAGGGAGCGGCGCTTGTTGTGGTTCATGGTCATGATTAACATGATCATTGCCTTCGTTTACGCTATTACTGAAGTTATCTTCAGAAATACGTTTGCTAGGAACGATTTGTTGTGGTTCTACCGGATTCTTAACAGCAGCAATGATTGCTGGAATAGCGTTGGCTATCCCTTGAGCTATCATTGTTGGAATAGTGTTGGCTATCCCTTGAGCAACGATATTTTCTATATCCTGCCTAGTCATATATTGATCCCCTGATTGGTGTTCAGATTGATTAATCTCGTTAACTGGTTCGTTATTAGCGTTTTCCATCTGATAACTACTTTATAGATAAATAATTAGTATACAAGAAATAATCCAAGGTTACACTTAATTGCACATAATCACGTAACCGAACAAAATTTGTAAATTTTCTGAAATTTCATTTGTTTTTATTGATTATATCATATTTTTATATACAACCATTTTATTATTTATTTTATATATACTGATTTTACTATTACTATTTCATAACCATAGTTTCATAATCTCCTATCCTGTGGTCAGGTGATATTCTAGTAATGGTGTTCCCTCTCATCGTATTTCCAGGAGATCTGTCCCCCAATCTCTTGGATCCTATTTCAACTGTCCATTAGTTCTTCACCAAGGCGAAATTTAGCTGTATTCTCGTTACTTATTGGTGGATTTGGTAAAGCTATTGAACTGAGGAAAAAGCTTATAGGGATGGTTTTGTAACTGTATTTCACTAGTCAACCATTCGTCTATTTGCGAGTGGATTGAAGGGTTTGGAATAGCTGGTTCTAAGTTCATTGGCAGTTGTGTTTCAAGAGAGCGATTAAAAATATTTTCAGTAACAGGCTTAATAGTATTATAGCTTGCCATTATAAAATCTAACTCTTCCTGAGATGGTAGCTTTTCAATTTGCCTAGAATTTTCCCTAATTTCTATTTCCTTAGGCTTGGGTTTCTCGAGAGGTAAAGCATCGAATTCTATAGGTTCTTCTATATCTGATATATACCTATTGAAATCTCTGGAAACTTCTACTCTTACTGGATAGAGATTTAAATTCTGAAGGGCCTCAGACAAGTTACTCATGCTGTTTAGCAAAATAGACATAGTCAGAATTCATGAAATTTATAGAAAACTTGTTAAATATTAGTTCCTACTGGGTACTATTAAAATAACTGAAATTTACATCACACGAGGTTTTATTTATAAATTTTATGATTTTCTGGATAAGACTTCTAGACCGTAGATAATAAAGGTACTAATACTTGAGTCAATTTTTTTAAAAAATTTGCATTACTTGCTATATCGACTAGCATATAAAGATCTGCTCATACTGTACACAATTAGTCAGATAAATAAACAAATAATGACAAAATAGCAATTAATGGAAATTAAGTATTTTCTAAATACTTAATTGGCTTAAATCAGTGGCTTGATAAGTGGCTCTGATACCACCTTATTTCTGTCACGGCCCCCGACCCGGTTTGACCCGTTTCAGGAGCCGCGGGACAGAAATCCTGCGGTATTTAATTTAGGCGACAACGGAATAATTTAAAACTGCACGTTACATAATTTAGGAAAAAAAAACCCTGTAATTTACAATATGGTGATTTCAATGGAAATCTTTATTTTTCAAAACATGTTTCTTTTATTTATTTACAATAAGCCACTTTTCTAAGATGGTAGTGCTTCCAGGCACTTTTCTTTGCTCACAACAGATCACCTGAAACATGTTTGAAAAAGGTTTTGTCAGCGGGGAAATACTGAGTGAGTTCATTCAGGTTTTAGGAAATGACCCATAGTTATAAATTACAGCATAAGAGCGATTACAATGGTTCATATCTTATTTTTATCTGGCTTTCTGTCACAATGGTGACAAGTCACAATGGTGACAAGTCACAATGGTGACGATGGTCATACCACTATTAGGTCAATGAACTCTAATAGTGACGTTCCTCCCTAGTAGGTCAATGAACCTAACTGAGAGAAATAGTAATGTGCACAATACCCCACTAACCAATAAATCAAGATATCCACGACTTAGTCCCTGTAATTATAACACTTTGAAAATAACTTGAGGTATTGTAAAACAGTTTGAGAAAAAGAGAATGACTCACATTGCAGATTTAACGAGCAGTGTATAAGCCTACTGATTAGCCTTGATTATTCCTAATTTAACAATAATGCACACACACAAACGGGTTAGTAACTAATTCAGTAGTTACGTCAATTCACGAGATTAAACCCTCACATCGATTAACAAGTGCGATACTTAATAATTCAATCGGATTCACAACGAATAACAGAGCATAGTCCGAATTCGAACAATACTCAAATATTCAAGTCGAAATCACGACGAATAATCAAAGTACAAGCTCAATTTGAGCAGCACTCGGACAATCGTTGGATAGTTATAATCGATCGGACGTTGAATCGTAATAGCGATCGAGTTATTACCCTGATTGTGGCAGCACTTCGTGAATTGTGTGTGTTATTGAACTGATTGTGATATAACTCTTCGTACACAACGAATTTCTTCGTCGAAACAAGAACAGAAGGCAAGTCCCAATGTCTGCTATTTATACTAATTTTTGGGACTCCCTTACGGACCGTATGCCTGATCCCTTACGGTCCGTAAGCTAAGCAGTCTAATTATAGGCTGCCTAGGCTCGGGACTAGGCTTGCTGAATCAAAACTTCAGCCAATCAGATGCTAGCAACGAGTTATTTTGGGATAACTATCAACTAGGGTTTGCCCCCCTTGAGTTTTAGGGGCCCTGATCCTGATTCCGATTGTTCTGAAAATTCTAGGGCTAATGCAGAATTACTTGGGTGTCTCAATTAGGGTTTTCTTATTGACTAATTATCGTTCTAATTATTGATTTTAGTGACAGTTGTTACAGTAACCATGTATTGCGAACCGTCTCGGACGGTTAACCCGCAGTCGTTGGTATCGATGGTCCCATGTCGATAATTAACATGCATCGTTTTCCTCTGTGTACGTGCCTGGTTATGCGTAAACTATTCAAACTCTATATGCTATTATCAAACTTGTGTGCTCACCTTTACATTTTATGTATTGACTTTATTTTAACGTATGTGACAGGTAATTAGGATGCTTACTTGCTAGGAAAGCGGGGCAATAATAAAGCTTTAGAGCCCATCTAGCAGTTGTAGGTCGTAGCCTACCTAGGGGTCTCTAGAAGCGAATAAACTATAGCCATGGAGCCGTTGGGGTTGTTCGATCAAGCATCTATGGCATTAGTTGTCTGTAGATCTTGTCCGGACGAGTCTAAATGACTCTGGGCAGTAGTTTTAAACATTTGGTTTGTAATAAATTAAATCTGTGTTGTCGAAGCAGTACTATTTGTTTAGTTGTATTCTATGATAACTTGTTCATTAAGTTGGGATACGGTATGGGACGTATCACTTAACTGAATTTATAATTATAGTTGTTGTGGAAACTTCTGGACAATCTGTTTCGCTCAGTGCCGCGCCCCGATGATTCCGCCATCGGTTGGGGTGTGACAGATTGGTATCAGAGCCATAACTATAGGGAATTAGGCAGACACGACCTAGTCCGGGTCGCTATCTTAGAGACCTAGACTATAGTGAGGAACCATCAGACCCTGTTTATCTGCTTATTCTGTAATCCTTCACCACCACTCCACTCGACATTTTAATTGACATCAGGCGATTCAGTCAGGAATAGGTGTGAAAACCGTAAACTCCCGACTAAATTGGCTGACTTATGTTGATTTCATTCATTTGTTCATGCTTATCCTATTATTTTCACTTTCATATAAGGAGAATTATACCAAATCAGGAGTGAAACCCTTATTTTGATGGAAATTCTTCTTAAATTTACTAAAAACAAGGAAGAAATTGCTAAGCCAAGGGGTGAAACCCTAACCTTAGCAGTTGTTCTAAATTTTATCTATCCCACCAAGGCTTCGACGGACTCCAACGACCTGAACTCACAAGTATGACCTAGGGAACGCGTATGGAATGCCCAAGAATCGAGGCAGAAACACGACCTCTAGAGTCGAAAGTGACGACAAGTCTACTACGAATAGTCGAATTGCCTTGAGTAGTCGATGTCTAATAGCTGCAGACAATCTATCTCTCGATTTTATGCGTTACGAATTTGACGAGTCATCAAGTATGCTCGTAGATTTTATGTGTTTTTGAATGCCTTATCTGTTTACGTGTTTATATTTTTGGACTTTATTCCACTTCGATCAACACACGCGACTCGCAATTGCTATTCTATCTCAATTCGATATCCAGTTGTCACGAATCTAGACGATGCCATACTATGCTGTGCTGTACGACTAAGTTAGACTTTTCGATATAATATTCGAACGACACCCGAACTTTGAAGGATAGGTTTCTATTTTCTGACTGCTTCTGAGATTAAATGGTTACGTATTTTCGTGATTATGTGCCTCTGTGTTTATGTGCTTCTGTGCTTACGTCCATCTGTGGTTTTGTGCATATGTGTTTACGTGCTTATGTGTTTCGACATGATTCTAAGCTTTAGTAGACTAGACGTGTGAGGTGAGATTCGATTTCGTGGTGTTGAGTCCTGTGACGATGTCTGTTGCAGACCATGTCGTCGTCTGGATCACGTCAACGTCTGACACGCCAAGAAAAGAGAGACCGACGTCTCGCTGCTATCATCTCCAAAACCGTGGCGAAAGCTGTGAGTGAGGTGTATGAAAACGCTAGCAAGTCGTCAGAAGAATCCCGAACAGAGATCTCCAAGGATTCAAGAAAGGCTGCTTTCAGCTTCAAGCAGTTCAAGGCATGCGGACCAAAAGAGTTCACTGGTGAAGATGGTCCAACAGCCATGTTTCACTGGTTCGACTCGGTCGAAGTCACTCTGAACCAGAGCGGATGTCCTAAGCATCTCCGTACTCTCAATGCTACAGGCGTCTTCCAGTCCCGTGCTCTAGACTGGTGGACGGCCGAACGAAACAAGCGTGGAAATGATGCAGCTTACGGACTATCATGGAAGGAGTTGAAAGCGATCATGATCGAAGAATTCTGCCCTCCTCATGAGCGCCAAAAGCTGGAGGACAAGTTCTGGGGAATCAAGCAGAAGGATGGAGACAACGCTGCTCTCACTGCTCGCTTTAAACAGCTTAGTATTATTTGTCCTGATCAAGTCAAGACCTCCGATCAAGCCATCAAGAAGTATATCCGAGCCCTACCCGACAGTGTAGCCGATTTTGTTCACGCAGCCAAGCCAGCAACGATCGAGGAAACCTACCTACTCGCCGCTGAGATCAACGATAAGCGAGACAAGTCTGGTTTCTGGGATAAGCAAACCAAGTCTCTGCATCAAGCCACTGCAACACCCACCGACACACCTGCTCAAGCCTCCAAGTCATCGAGAAGGAAGAAGAAGCATAACAACAACAGCTCCAGCAACAAGAGCTGTGCTGCCGCAACCACTGCTACTCCTCTGCAAGCAGTACCAGCTCACAGCAGCACCACCAGCGTTCAGCCCCAGTGATCAATGCACCGCCAGCGAAGCGTGCATACACAGGCCCTCATCCACTCTGCCCGACATGTTTGTATCATCACCCAGTGGGTCTAGCTTGTCGTTTTTGCGCTCACTGTAACCTTTACGGTCATTTCACTGCGAACTGTCGCTATGGTCCTCGTCAAGCCCCAGCTCAAGCTACTGTCAACCAAGCTCTACTCCCTGCTCCTCAAGGCCAACAGGCAGCTCCAGCACCAGCAGTCAATGCTCGAGTCTGCTTTGCATGTGGTGACCCTAACCACTTTGCAAACAGGTGCCCGAACAGGGTGGTTAAGCAAGAGCCCCAGCAGCAACAGCAACAACAGCAGCCTCAGCAACAGCAGCAAGCAGCCCATGCCCGAACCTTCAACATCAATGCCCGTCAGGCTCAGGCGGATAACAACGTGGTCAATGGTACGTTCCTTGTGAATGGTATTTATGCATCATGTTTGTTTGATACTGGAGCCGATAACTGCTTTGTGTCATTTGAATTCGAGAAGCTCCTTAGTCGTAAGCGCTCTTATCTATCCTCGTCATTCGAAGTCGAAGTTGCTACAGGAAGAACCATTGTCGTTAACTCAGTACTCCGTGATTGTACTCTCGAACTCAACAATCACATCTTTCCGATCGACCTTATTCCGATGCAACTTGGAAGTTTTGATGTCATAATCGGCATGGACTTTCTTCGTGAAAACCATGCTGAAGTTGTGTGCTTTGAAAAGACGATTCGATTCTCACTCGCGAATGGTGATCTCCTATGTGTATACGGTGAAACAACGTTGAAAGGTCTTAAGCTTATGTCGTGTATTCAAGCCAGCAAGTATCTCCGCAAGGAATACCGAGCCTTCTTGGCCAACATCGTAGTAGCGGAGAAGGGAAAGAAAAAGAAAGTTGAAGTCAAAGATGTTCCAGTGGTTCGTGAATTTCCTCAGGTGTTCCCTGATGATCTCCCCGGACTACCGCCAAGTCGTGATATCGACTTTCGTATCGATCTCATTCCTGGAGCTAACCCCGTTGCCAAAGCCCCTTATCGACTCGCTCCATCCGAAATGCGGGAACTCTCGAATCAACTCCAGGAATTACTCGAAAAAGGCTTTATTCGCCCAAGCAACTCTCCTTGGAGCGCGCCAGTCCTTTTCGTCAAAAAGAAGGACGGGTCGTTCCGAATGTGCATCGACTATCGGGAATTGAATAAGCTGACCATCAAGAACCGATACCCTTTGCCTCGAATTGACGATTTGTTTGATCAGCTACAAGGTGCAGCATGCTTCTCTAAGATCGATCTACGTTCAGGATACCATCAGTTGCGGATTCAAGAGGAAGACATTCCTAAAACTGCTTTTCGAACCCGTTATGGCCATTACGAATTCGTTGTTATGCCCTTTGGTTTGACCAACGCACCCGCGGTTTTCATGGATCTGATGAATCGCGTGTGTAAGCCATACCTTGACCGTTTCGTCATCGTGTTCATCGACGATGTCTTGATTTATTCCAAATCGAAGGCCGAACACGCGCAACATCTACGTTTGGTTCTCGAGTTACTCCAGGGGAACCAACTCTGTGCCAAGTTCTCCAAGTGCGAATTCTGGTTGGAGGAGGTTCAGTTTCTGGGTCACATAGTGAATAGTCGGGGTATCCATGTCGATCCTGCGAAGATTGAAGCCGTCAAAAGCTGGATTACGCCTAAGAACCCGTCAGAAGTTCGTTCTTTTCTCGGACTGGTGGGCTATTATCGACGATTCATCGAAGGATTCTCCAAGATCGCTGTGCCGCTTACCGCTCTTACCCATAAGGACAAGCCTTTTGTGTGGGGAAATGCACAAGAGACTGCCTTTCAAACTCTCAAACATATGCTGTGCAACGCACCGATTCTTACGCTGCCCGACAGAAGCGAGAACTTCATTGTCTACTGTGATGCTTCTAACCTTGGTCTCGGCTGTGTTCTCATGCAACGAGACAAGGTTATAGCTTACGCATCTCGTCAGCTCAAGATCTACGAGAGGAACTATACAACCCATGACCTCGAGCTAGGCGCAGTTGTCTTTGCACTAAAGATATGGCGACACTACCTGTATGGTACTAATTGTACAATTTACACTGATCACAGGAGTTTACAACACATCTTTAATCAGAGAGAGCTTAATAAGCGTCAACGCTGATGGGTAGAACTTCTCAATGATTACGACTGTGAGATTCGTTATCGCCCAGGCAAGGCGAATGTGGTTGCTGACGCGCTCAGCAGGAAGAGTTACGTGCTCAGTACCCGAAACATCCAAGCCCAGCATAACCTCGAAACCCTTATCCGCGAAGCCCAACATGCTTGCTTTGACGAGCGTACATTGAAGAAAGAAAGGATCTACCACGATGGAGCTCAGTTAGTAAGCAAATCAGATGGGATATTCTATTATCTGGACCAAATTTGGATCCCTAAGCGGACCGATTTGTGAAAGATTATCATGAATGAAGCCCACAAGTCCCGATATTCTATTCATCCCGGTGCAGATAAGATGTACCAGGACCTGCGTTATAAGTACTGGTGGCCGGGGATGAAAAGGGATATCGCTCTGTACGTTGGAAGTTGTCTAACTTGTGCAAGAGTCAAGGCTGAACATCAAAGACCTTCTGGCTTACTCGAACAAACGCCAATACCTATATGGAAGTGGGAGAGTATAGCTATGGATTTCATAACGAAGCTCCCGCCCACGCCATTAGGTCACGACAGTATTTGGGTCATAGTGGATCGTCTCACGAAGTCAGCCCACTTTTTGCTGATACGAGAAGACTACAAGGTGGAACGACTAGCCCAAATCTACACCGATGAGATCATTCGTAATCATGGTACGCCTCGTGATATCATTTCAGATCGCGACGCTCGGTTCACTTCGCGATTGTGGGAAACGTTTCAAGCGGCCCTTAGTACGTCGCTTAATCTAAGTACCGCATTCCACCCTCAAATCGACGGACAGACTGAAAGAACGATCCGTACTCTTGAAGACATGCTCCGAGCGTGTGTTATAGATTTTGGTGGTAGTTGGAACAAACACCTGCCATTGGTGGAGTTCTCGTACAATAACAGCTATCATGCCAGCATTCAGATGGCACCTTTCGAGGCTTTGTATGGTAGAAGATGTCGATCGCCTATTGTGTGGCACGAGATCGGTCACTCGCAACTAACCGGTCCCGAGATTATACAAGAAACGACTGACAAAATCCACGAGATAAGAGACAACTTGGTGAAAGCTCGGAACAGACAGAAAAGTTACGCCGATAAAAGACGCAAGCCCTTGAATTTGAAGTTGGTGACTACGTACTCCTAAAGGTATCACCTTGGAAGGGTGTAGTCTGATTCGGCAAGAAAGGGAAACTCGCACCTCAATATGTTGGACCTTTTAGGATTCTGGAAAGAATCGGAAAAGTCGCCTACAGACTCGAATTACCGGAGGAACTCAGTAACGTCCACCCGACTTTCCATGTCTCTAACCTCCGAAAATGCCTTGCTGATCATGATCTAATCGTACCACTCGACGATCTTCAGGTCAACGAAACGTTACACTTCGTGGAAAAGCCTGTCGAAATCATGGATCGCCAAACCAAGCAGCTCAGGCGCTCTCGCATCCCGATCGTGAAAGTCCGATGGGAAGGAAAACGAGGCGCGGAGTTCACTTGGGAACTCGAAAGCGACATGAAGGCCAAGTACCCGCAGTTGTTTAAATAGATAGATCTGAAGCGTCAAATTGGTAAATCACGGTGTCGTGTAGCCTTCGAGCCTAATTTCGGGACGAAATTCCCTAAACAAGGGGAGGCTGTAACACCCCGTGTTTCGAATGTCAAAGTCAAAGTCAAAGTCCAAGTCAACTTTGACTTTCTCTGACTGTAGATAGTCGATTTTGTGTTTTAGTTATATTATGTGGGTAAGTGTTGTAATCAGCAAGAATCGAGGTAATCGAACGAGTTTTAAATGCGAACCGATCTACGACTGTGAATGATAGGAAGTATCAATGCGATAAAGTTGACCTAATCAGTAATCAAACCGATCTAACAATTAATCGAACTCGAGACTCGAATCATGCGAATTTTGGTATTAATATACGTGTGTGTGTGCCTTATGTGTTACTTGTGCGTGCTTACTTTATGTGTGGTGTGGTATTCAAGCAAATCAATCGAAAATCGAATCGAAACTCGAAAGGCAATCGAACTCGATCGAAACCGACATCGAAATGTGACTTATAGAAGATTGTATGTTAGATATAGTGGTTGGGATTAAAAGTAATTTGACTAGAAACTCCATCGAAATCGTATCATTTTACGTCGGAATCGAAACGTCGAAAATCATCGCAAAATACTCGAAGTGCGTGGCGGATCGAACAGGAAACATCCTGATCGAACAGGCCAGCCGATCGGCTAGCACCTTGCCAGCCGATCGAGCTGCCCACTCGATCGGAGTTCCCAGCCGATCGGCTGCCACTTTCTTCTTTTGGAAGCCTATAAATAGGGATGTCACTAGGGGTGTTCATCGGGTTTTTCTTCGGGTTTCGGGTTTTTTGGGTCGGGTTGTTCGGGTTTTTCTCTAGAAAAAATTGACCCAATAACCAACCCATTTTAACGTTCGGGTTAGTCGGGTTTGGGTTATTCGGGTTCGGGTTAGTTCGGGTTGGGTTATTCGATTTTCGGGTTTAGATGTAAAATGAAAATAAAGGTATTTTTTTACAAAATATCATCAAAATTCCTATTGTTACTTTAAAAATATTATCAAAGTAGTTAAATGTCACAAAACTTAGTGTTCCATCTATTAAAGACTCCAAATCTAAACACTTTTATATGAAAAAAAACTATAAATGTTCGGGTTTTTCGGGTCGGGTTGTTCGGGTTTTTGGCCTGGAAAAAGTGACCCAATAACCGAACCATTTAAAGTTCGGGTTGGTCGGGTTCGGGTTTCTCGGGTTCGGGTTTTTCGGGTATTCGCTAATTCGGGTTCGGGTGGCTTTGAATTCGGGTCGAATTTCGGGTTTTGGATAAAAATGAACAGCCCTAGCTGTCACTATCATACTTTCCATTTTTGGAAAGATCTGACCGAACCAGCTATCTTCTTCACCTTTTCTCAGATTTCTCTCAATCCCGGTAAGTTTTCACTCTAATTCCTGTACGATCTTGATCATTACTTGATTCTACACCTTTCTATCTTTCAAAACTTGGATTCTAACCGTGAAATCACCAAGATCTAAGTGTTCTTGGGTGATGTCATCATGGTGTTCTTGAAGAACATCATGTTTTGGCCTCATTCCACTATGATTAGCTTAGATCTAACTGATTTCCACATAAACAAGTTAAGATCCATCATAGATCTAAATATTTTCACGATGTGAAGGAGTGAAAGAAGGATTTCCAACTTTCTTTCAACTCTTTTACACTCAATGCTTTCAAATCAATAGAAATGGAGCTTGAACCGGCTAACCAATCCTTCTAAAAGTTAAGGGGTTCAAGATTCGGGTTCTATGAACAAGGTTCGCCGATAACGGTTAAACTCTAAACCGACATTCCTAACCGTTCAACCGGCCGGACTTGGGTGATTCCTGTTCGAGCCAAGGGAACAAGTAGGAACGAAGGTTATCATAGTTCAACACGTTGTCAAGCTACCTTAAAAGAATGGCAAATAAACAAACAACCAAGTGTTAGACGAAAGGCCGACCAGGTCAGAAATGCTGGCCGAACGGCTAGGCTGTTCGAACAGCCCAGCCGATCGGACATACCAGCCGATCGACCGGGCCAGCTGATCGGCTAGCACATGGTCCCACATTTCCAAACTTTCGAAGTATAGTATTGATGAAGTAATGTTCAACCAAATGGGTCGCCCGATTGGTAAACATTACTGTTCGGATCATGAGATACTATGCTTCAACACTTGACCATTTTCACAACTCGTTCGTAGTAGAGAATGTCAGCCGATCGAACAGACTGCTCGATCGAGTGACATTCAGTTGAGGACTAACTCTGAAGCTCCTAGCCGATCGAGTGAGCTAGCCGATCGAGTGAGCTAACCGATCGAACGAACCGTTCGATCGAACGACTTGAAAAGGTAGGAACACTTTAGTGTTCTCAAATACTGCAACAAGAACTTCAAAAGTTCAAATCCTCTAACACAAACACACCAGAGGAAGAAACAATCCACTCGAATGGTCCAGCCGATTGAGCCAACCGGCCGATCGAACAGGACCGTCCAACCAGATCTACTAGCCGATCGAACAGGCCGTCCGATCGAACCTGCCGTTCGATCGACCAGCCCATTCGATCCATCCATACTTGTTTACTTTTCCGCGTTACTTATCGTTATGCTATCGAACTATTCAGGCTAATCCTACTCTCAGCGCTCCCATCAATCCACAATCAATCACTGTGAGTATACTCGATCCCTTTTTGCTTTAGCACTTTTGGGTGTTACATACGTTACCTATCAAATCACATTCAAACACAAACTATTTGAACGCTGACCGGATTGCATGTGCTATTTGACTAAATGAATGCTGTTTATTATGTTTACACGTGGAGTGTTATCTACCTGCCTTAGCAACATAGTACTATAGTTTGGACTCAGCACCCGTTCACACGGGGGTTGTTAAGGACAAATACTTGCATGGATTACGGTGGTAACCATGTATTGCGAACCGTCTCGGACGGTCAACCCACAGTCGTTGGTATCGATGGTCCCATGTCGATAATTAACATGCATCGTTTTCCTCTGTGTACGTGCCTGGTTATGCGTAAACTATTCGAACTCTATATGCTATTATCAAACTTGTGTGCTCACCTTTACATTTTATGTATTGACTTTATTTTAACGTATGTGACAGGTAATTAGGATGCTTACTTGCTAGGAAAGCGGGGCAATAATAAAGCTTTAGAGCCCATCTAGCAGTGGTAGGTCGTAGCCTACCTAGGGGTCTCTAGAAGCGAATAAACTATAGCCATGGAGCCGTTGGAGTTGTTCGATCAAGCATCTATGGCATTAGTTGTCTGTAGATCTTGTCCGGACGAGTCTAAATGACTCTGGGCAGTACTTTTAAACATTTGGTTTGTAATAAATTAAATCTGAGTTGTCGAAGCAGTACTATTTGTTTAGTTGTATTCTATGATAACTTGTTTATTAATTTGGGATACGGTATGGGACGTATCACTTAACTGAATTTATAATTATAGTTGTTGTGGAAACCTCTGGACAATCTGTTTCGCTCAGTGCCGCGCCCCGATGATTCCGCCATCGGTTGGGGTGTGACATCACCGGCAAACCGGCCCTCGGCCGAATGTCGGAAACAACTTTCAGGTTGATGGAATTCCGAGGATTCCTTGGATGACAACGAGGTGCAATCCAATCGTGTGAATGAACCTATCACTCCGGGGATACAGACAGAAATCCCTGTTCACTCAATTCTGCCTCCAGGAGAAACTCCAATCTCCTGGTACGTCAGGTCTCAAGGGGCACTAAATGCAGTATACACACAACTGTGTGCACAAACTGCTCCCCAAGCTCAGTCGTGAAGACCAAGATCCCGTACTCATGCTTCTCAACGTGAGGGCCCGTCTCACATCGAAGACACAGAGGTATACTCCAGATCTACATCGAGATACGAGTATACCCAATCAGGAAGTCATCAAAGAGAGTATTGAGATGAGTCTCATCCTCACAGAAGGCAATCAGTTCATACCAGGTTGGGTTCTTAATGAAACACCCACACCAATGAATCTGATCCAACTTACCGCATAAGTGAAAGTGCCAGCGTGTTTGATCGATTACAACCAAACTACAACAAGTGTAGATCCCGTGCGGTTTACAATCCTGAGGCTGAACACAACTACGATTTGATTTACCGCCCTGCGGAAGCAGCGGAAAATTCAAAGTTTATCATGGAAATAGCTCTGGCTCCACTCGAGAAAGCTAAACTACCGTCCAACGTGGGTAAATTCAATGGGCTGACAGACCCTGATGACCACTTAAGGGTTTTTACAAGCGCAGGGCTAGTAGGTGGCTGGACCCTACCATTATGGTGCCATCTTTTTATACAGACCCTTACTGGCGCTGCGAGAATTTGGTTCGATAACTTACCCATCGGGAACATCACATCATGGAAAGATCTGCGCAAAAAATTTCTGACTCATTTCAGCCAACAACGACGATCTATCCGAGACACATCAGATGTGATGAACATTTGGCATCATGATGACGAAAGCCTGGAGGACTTTATCACCTGATATAAAAAGGAAGTACTGGAGATCGAGGGAGTCCATGAATAGCTGATTCGCGCACAATTCAAGTATGCGGTCAGATGCGATGATATGATAAAGGTTCTCTCTGGGACAGAAGGCCTCCCGAAGAGCTGGGAGAAGGTGATGGCAGCAGCTAAGGTTTACGCACAAACAGAAAAAAACCTTACCACTAACAGGCCACCACCACCACATAACCGACCCTCCGACTTAAGCTCAGGTGGTGGGAGGAAATTCAAAAAAGGATGGTGTGACTCTGGCTCAGGAAACCATTCATCTGAGGACGCTCGGGCAACGATCAATAAACTTGCCGCGCAGAGAGAAATCAAACAGGAGAATAGGGAGAGGCAATGGACACCCTTAACCAAGACTCCTGCGGAAGTTTTAAGCACCTAGGATTATCAGTTCAAACCACCAATTCCCATGTAAAACAAGCGTGGGCAAGACCCAGCTCAGTATTGTGAATATCACAAGGACAGTGGTCATACCACCAACAATTGCATTTCTTTGCGCACAGAGATTGAGAAGGCCCTTAAAAGCGGCGAGCTCACACATCTACTGCAAAATGTGCGCAAAGAAATAAAGTAGATAACTCGAGGAGAGGAAGGCCCGAGCAAGAGGGCGAAAAATTAAGAAGTAACTCTATGGTCTCCGCGCAGAAAGACACGATTTATCAAGATAAAGCGGGAGAATAAAGTAAGTTAAGTATCGCATATTTATCAAAAAACTTTGTAATGGCCTCTGTGCCCTATCCCGAAATAAACAAGCAAAGTTTCTACTACTCTTGTGTTTTTCTTACAAAGTGCATGCAATTTCTTTTAGTAAGCGCAAAAACATTATGGTAAATATAAAATAAAGCCTCATGAACGGTCAGTGATTACATCACAAGCAACCATACGTTCACGCATGAGCTTTATACCAACTTCATTCGCCTTACTCAATCAAAGTAATTGTACTCACGCAATATATTGTAAACTAAAAAACACAACATACTATTATCAGCATACAAATACGCCTTAAAAACTATCAAACACGGCAGTGTTTTAGTTACTTGCGCAGCAGCGCACCAACAAAAGAAAGGGATACACATCCCAAATCCTGCAGAAAATTGTTCAATACAATTTCAGAAGAAAAACTACGCTAAGTCTTCACCCTTGTAACGCTCCGCGTTTTCTTAACTCTCCTAATTTAGAAATTCAAGTCTTGAAAAGCTTATTTTTGGAAACTTGTATTCCTTGTAACCGTATCCGAGCCTTTGGTCGTAATAAAATTCGTTATTTCATACAAGTTAAACTTAGCTTATTCATTCATACTTATACGTTTCGATTCATTATCCGTTTGAGACCTTATTTGCGAATCTTGTAAACATATGTAGAACTTACAAATACATATCATATAATCATAACTCATATACCTCGCTTACGCTTATACGTCACCTATTCATGTTTTACATACTTGTACAATTGATACGCACACTTATTTTACTACACATTTTTGTGGAATCAAAACATGTTCAAATACTTATTTGTTATATTCTTTGGTCTAATTAAATCATGTTTAAAGTATGCTTTAGGCCTTGTTACATGTCATGATCATACCAAATAACATATAACACTTTAATAACCAAGAAATATACATCTTATAAGTTAATAAAAAAATAAATAAATAAAAAGAATTAGATGTTGCAACAGTTCCGATCGGAACTGACTTTGTTTTGTGACTTAATTATGATTTTCCCACCCAACCTCATATTAATATCCTTGATAAGTGGTTAGTTAGTGGATTTATTTTTATAACATATGTATACAATTTACTATGTTAAACAACACAAAAAAAAGAAAGAAATAAAGGCAGTAGCCCTTCCGATCAGATATAAGCAGCCATATAAGTCTTTTTTTTTGTTCCATTATCCTTCTTTCACATGCATTTTTGACCTACTTTATGTTGCATAAACAATAATATCCTAAATGCATAATATGTAGTATATTTATGAGTCTTATATTGTTGCAACACACAAAAAAAAAATGTATTGGCTGTTAAATAGACTAGTGACCGGACAGTTTTTTTTTTTTTTTTTTAGCAGAATTAATTTGATTTTTTGTTTTGTTTAACCCCTCAACTAATCATATTTAATGCCAACCAACTTAACCCTAATCCTTCCCTATAAATACTGATGTGTGTAAAATGCAACATATAAAACACATCAATTAAGGCATAAAACTAACCCTTTTTAAGTACTAATGTTGGAAAAAGAGTGTTTTTGTCTTCCTTTTGTATTTTCAGGATGAAATGAGCTCAAAATCACAAAAGAAGCAAAAAGACCACTAATTCTACCATAAATACAAGGAAAGGAACAAAAGTGGACTGCCCGGACCCTCAACGGCACCTCCCAAGGCAAAAAGAAGGAAACAGAGTCTGAACACGCCCCGTGTCCAGCGAACACGGGGGCGTGCCCAGGAAGCAGCAGAAAAGACAAACCAGTAGAAGCTTCCATTGCCCACCACGGGGCCGTGTCCAGCGAGCACGGGGGCGTGGTGAAAGTACAGCAGGCGCATTAATTGTAATTCGCAATTACAATTAATGAGGAGAGAGAGTGTCAGGCGGGCACGGGGCCGTGTCCAGCGGACACGGGGCCGTGTCCAGCCTTCTGTTCAGCCTATAAATAGAGGAGCTTGGCTTCATTCTCTCTCATCCCTTGGCACACCACCTCTCTCACACCTCATCCACCACCCACCACCACCATAACACCATCATCCACCACCATCATCCATTGTCCATCGTAGAGTGTGTGAGTCGTCTCGGGATCCAAGATTGATCGTAAGAGTTCTTGACAATCAAGGCCATGTTTGCCTAAGTCTCTTACATCACTTGGTGAAGACAAGTGTTTAGTATAATACTTTTTATTTTTAATCTTTTGCACTTTTTATTTGGTTTTGTATTAATGACTTTAATAACTAGTTACTTATGTTGAAGGTGATCTTTCCTTATCGTTTGTCCGTGGTGTCTTGGCGTTATTTTACTGTCTATATAAAATAAAAGATTTTCACCATTCATATCTCCACGGTCTATATGGAGGTATGTTGGCTACCTGGTCGGGGGTTAAGGGAACGGTTTGGTAAGGGTCTTGCCCTTGTTCAGCGTTTAGAGGTCCTGCTTGGGACCTGGGTCAAATTTAGTAGGATCTCCTTCAATGCCCATAGGTATTGGATGGCGGGGATCCAAACTCTTTGACCCCCTCATAAGTTAACTACTATTAATACTATAACCCGGCTATTTAGGACTGTATCCCTGCTGACTCAGACTACTTAGCCGAGGGTAACGTCACCGCCAGAAGCGGGGCCTACCACAATTTGCATTAATAACTTAATTCATTATCTTTCAATAATCCGACCCTTTAGGATTGTATCCTTGCTGACTCAAACTACTGGGTTGAGGGTAACGTCGCCTTCAAAAGAGGGGCCTACTACAATAACTAAGATAATCTCTTAAACAAGTGCAAAAGTGCGAAAATAATCAAAGGTTATACTAATACACGTGTCGGATCCAAGTGATTCATCTTGTCTATCTGTTTTTATTTTATTTTTATTTTCAGCATTTAGTTAGTTTTTATTTTTCTTAGTTTAAAACATTTTTCTAACCTTTTTGATTTGATTAGACGTTGAGGATAAACCGGTATTAAAAGCTCTTGTGTCCTTGGACGACCTCGGTATCTTACCAACACTATACTACGTCCACGATGGGTGCACTTGCCCATATGTGTGTTTAGTGTTAGTAAATATCGTGTTTTATAAATTTAAAACTTGGCTAAAAGTGTAAAAAGGGCTTAAATATACATCTAAAAACATATATACACTAACACGCATCAATACCCACTTATGTCCAGCCATTTTCACACTTTTACAACCTTCAAACACTTCAAAAACACTCCTCACTCAGCTCATTTTCAGCAGAATCTGGACAACAACATTCAGCCTTTTTAGTGAGTTTCAACTCACTTCTTCTTCCATTCCTACCTTGTTGTTTCTTTTAAAGCACTTGGACAACCTCTAGGAAGGTTTTCACAAGTTTGCTTGGGCAAACTAAGGTGAAATCTCACCATTTTTGAGGTCCAAAGTGCAAATAAAATTCTGCTCATTTTTATCTTTTCATATGTTCAAGTTTTTATAGAAAACTTGGTGGAATCTTGTTCCCACCAAGCTCACAATATAGTCTATGGTTGTGGGTTTGTATTTAGGGGATTTCCATCAAAGTTTTGGGTTCAAACACCCCTTTTATTTCTGTTTATACATAACAAATCAATGATGAAAACAAGCACAAGACATCATCTTTTATATGATGAACTTGTGACTTGTGAAGTGTGAACAAATGGAAGCTTTGGCTTTCCAAACTAAGTTCCACTCCTTCATGTGAATATTTTATAACTTGTTAGATTGGATTTACTTTATTTTTATTCATGACCCTCCCACTATCTTCATGATGGTGTGTGTAGTGGTGAACACCAAAGAGGTACCTAAATGGAAGACTTGTTCTTCCTACCTCATGCATGACTTATGTGAGTTACAAAGAGGTTCCTAAATGGGGGATTCATCCTCCTACCTCATGCTTGACTTATATGACAATATGATATCTATATAACCTATATAATATATAATTAACCAAACTTTTGATGATGAACTAGTGGTCATTTGTCAAGATAGTAGGTTACATCATCTAAGGACAATAATACTTGTTACGATTCTAATGGACATTTTAATCCATAAAAACATTCAAACTCTTTGAGTTTCATAGTGTCAAGGACAAGTCTTATGTGTGCTAGATGATTACTTTTTTTTATGTTTATTTTCATGTCCTCAAACTCCAAATCCTTAAACCATATGTAAACATCTTTTAAACTCCAAATCAAACACATTCAACTTCCTAGTCTCAACAACTTCGTCACATTGGATAATGAAAAGCATATGCAAACTTTGTGAGTATACTCGTATTCCCCTTTTTACTTTTACCACTTTTGGGGTGTAACATGTTTATCTATCAACAAACTTACACATGAACATTTTGCTTAAACACATGAACATTCCTATAACATGCTTGTATACGTGATGGCTTGATGCTTTAAACTTGGATTAATCTTATGTGTCGAATTTATCATTAACTTCGTACGAGCCAAACCGTGACATATGTAGCGCTATAGAATTAACGACCCGCCTCTTTATCTTCGGTTATGTCATGAGCATATTGCGTTTCCTTGGTTTGATATGTTAGACACATACCATGTTTAGATGTTTATCTTGAATCACATGCTTGCTATGAGGAATTGAAACGGGGCCGTGCTCGCTGAACACGCCCCCGTGCTCAACGTGACCAGTAACTTTAATTAAAACGCCCAGATACAGTCCCTGAACACGGGGCCGTGTTCACTCAACACGGGGCCGTGTCCAGCTTCTGTTTTCGTCTTATTTTTGTTTTCTGGTCCCGAGACTCAGTTGTGATCTGTTGAGTGATTCTTATGGATCAATACTCAAGAGGTTACAACTACACCTATGATGAGGATGATTATAGGGGTAATTATTGCACTAATTGTCGTAACGCACGCTCGGTTCAATATAATACTTCATATCAACCATCCAATTCATACAACCATTATGAGGAGCCCAGGTACGAGCCATCAACTTCATACACATCCTATGAAGACCAAAGGTATGAACCTACTCCCTCATACTCATATTTTGATGAACCAAGGTATGAGCCATCATACTCATACTTTGAAGATTCAACATATGAGCCACCACTTTCATACTCTTACTATGAGGAACCATGGCGTGAACAACCCACCTCATATGAGTACTATGAAGAACAAAGCTTCGACCCTTATCTATCATATACTTACAATGAAGAACAATGGTGTGAACCATCTACTTCATATGAGTATTATGAGGAACCAAGGATCGAGCAACCGGATTCAAGCTTTGAGGATCCAAATTCTTTCAATCTCACCGAAGTAACTAATAGGATATTAGAACACATTAAAACTATCGAACGTTGCATAAAAGAATCTCGCGCAAGGGAAGAGGAATCCCGCGCAAGAGAAGAGCTAAAAAATGATAATAACGTAGAGATAGTTGAAAGTGTAAATATGGAAGAACAAGAAAGTGAAAAACCGACACATGAATTAAACAAAGAAAAAGGTGAGTCCGACAATGTTAAAATTCAAGAAGAGTCTAATTTTGAAGAAATTAACCTCTTGTCACCTACTTTCGAAAACCATTGTTTAATAACCCCTCATGCTAAGTTTTTAAAAGAGTTAAACACTAGTGCTAAAATCAAAGACTTAGTAAGCGTTAAGTTAACTAATGATCAAACCTCGCTAATAAAAGAAGACCCTTTTGAAATTAACATTACACCGGTTCCATGTTTCTTTCAAAATTCGTTTATTAGTAATATCACTATTGATAAAGATCTTTGTGTTAACATAATGCCTAACTACATTTTTGAAAAATTAAGTGTTAGTGATTTTTCTCCACTTCAAATACCCATTTTTCTATCCGATCGGAAAGTAATAAAATCAATCGGTGTAGTTTAGGATGTTTTGGTTCAAACAAATCAAATGGTAATCCCAACCGACTTTGTCATCCTCGATGACGCTCCTCTAGTCGTGGGAAAACCTTTTGTACAAACTCATAAAGCTTTGAAGAACCGGAAATTCAACAATCTACCTCTTCAATTAGGGGCATTCAAAAGGAGCATAGATCTTGAGCGCTCAATGAAATATCCTTTTGGTAACAATGACCCCCTAATTGAGGATGAAGCTGAACCGCCCGATACAACCAACGAAGAGGACCACTTTGTCGAAGAAGAGATAGCCATAGAACAAGCTTTTAAGGTTCTTGATCTAGATGAGCCACAAAATAAGGTGTCTTCTAAAGAAACACCCATTGAGCTCAAAGAACTTCCTAAAGGTTTGGAATATGCTTTTCTAGGCAAAGATGGTGGTTTACCTGTAATTATTTCGTCTAAATTAAGTAGTATAGAAAAAGAAAAATTAGTTAACTTACTTAAAAAACACAAAAACGCGATCGCTTGGAAGCTTGTAGATATTAAAGGAATAAGCCCTTCCATGTGCACGCACAAAATTTTAATGAATGATGACTACAAAACGGTAATTCAACCACAACGGAGAGTGAACCCCAATGTTCAAGAAGTGGTTAAGAATGAAGTCATCAAACTACTCGACGCCGGACTAATCTACCCTATCTCCGATAGCCCGTGGGTAAGTCCAGTCCAAGTAGTCCCAAAGAAAGGAGGTATGACGGTGATAACTAACGAGAAAAATGAATTAATACCAACAAGAACCGTCACAGGATGGAGAGTCTGTATAGATTATAGGAGATTAAATGAAGCAACTAGGAAAGACCACTTTCCTTTACCCTTCATTGATCAAATGTTAGAAAGATTATCCGGTCATAAATTTTATTGTTTCTTAGATGGTTTTTCAGGTTACTTTCAAATACCGATAGCACCGGAAGACCAAGAGAAAACAACTTTCACATGTCCCTACGGAACTTTTGCATATCGACGCATGCCATTCGGTCTATGTAATGCGCCTGCAACATTCCAACGTTGTATGGTCGCCATTTTCCATGATATGATCGAGAAGACAATGGAAGTCTTCATGGATGACTTTTCCATCTTTGGAGACTCATATGACCAATGCCTCGATAATCTTGAACGAATGCTATCCCGATGTGAGGAAACTAACCTCGCCCTTAACTGGGAAAAATGCCATTTCATGGTAACGGAGGGAATAGTACTCGGTCACAAAATCTCAAGCGAAGGAATGGAAGTTGATCGAGCAAAAATAGAAACTATTTCTCGATTACCTCCTCCATCCTCCGTACGAGCAATCAGGAGTTTCCTAGGGCATGCCGGATTCTATAGAAGGTTTATCAAGGACTTTTCAAAAATTTCGAGACCTCTAACAAAATTGCTTGAAAAAGATGCACCCTTCATCTTTGACAAGGAATGCAATCAAGCATTTCTAACCCTCAAGGAAATGCTAGTCAATGCACCTATCATGATAGCACCAGATTGGAAATTTCCTTTCGAAATCATGTGCGATGCAAGTGACTTTGCTGTTGGAGCAGTCTTGGGACAAAGAAAAGAAAAACATTTCCACCCAATTTATTATGCTAGTAAAACTCTTAATGATGCGCAAGAAAATTATACAACTACAGAAAAAGAATTACTAGCGGTGGTATTTGCTTTTGATAAATTTCGTTCTTATCTTGTTCTTTCTAAAACAGTAGTTTATACAGACCATGCAGCCATCAGGTACCTTTTCAAAAAGCAAGACGCAAAACCCCGTTTGATAAGATGGATTCTACTCCTCCAAGAATTCGACATTGAAATCAAGGACAAAAGAGGAGCAGAAAACACTGCTGCAGATCATCTCTCACGCTTAGAAGACCCAGCTTTGGAGACAACCAGGGACGAGCAAATCAACGAGAAATTTCCCACGGAATCCTTGGAAATGATAGAGAGTAGACAAGAACCATGGTATGCCGACTACGCTAATTTCTTAGCTAGCGGTGTAGTCACCAAAGGATGGCCACATCATCAAAGAAAGAAATTCTTTGCTGATGTAAAGAATTACTTTTGGGAAGACCCCTATCTTTTCAAAATGTGTGCTGACCAGCTCATCCGAAGGTGCGTCTATGGTAATGAAGCACGAAGAATTCTCCATCATTGTCATGAAGGTCCATACGGAGGACATCATGGTGCCGCAAGTACCGCACGAAAGGTGTTTGACTCGGGATTTTACTGGCCAACCATTTACAAGGATGCACAAAACCTTGTAAAGACATGTGATGCCTGCCAAAGATCAGGTAATATTTCTTCCAAAAACGAAATGCCTCAAAATGGCATTCTCGTCTGTGAAATCTTTGATGTGTGGGGGCTCGATTTCATGGGACCTTTCCCACCTTCAAAGGGAAACAAATATATACTTGTGGCGGTCGATTACTTGTCTAAATGGGCAGAGGCCGAGGCTCTTCCAACAAACGATGGAAGGGTAGTGGTAAAATTTATGAAAAAGTTGTTCTCTCGTTTCGGGACACCAAAGGCTTTAATAAGTGATAGAGGTACCCATTTTTGCAATCATCAACTCGAAAAAATATTAACAAGGTATGGGGTCTATCACCGGGTCTCAACAGCATATCATCCTCAAACAAATGGGCAAGCCGAAGTGACTAATCGAGGTTTAAAACGAATACTTGAAAAAACCGTAGGAATAAATAAAAAAGAATGGGCCGACAAATTAGACGACGCTTTATGGGCTTTTCGAACCGCTTATAAAACCACTATAGGCACAACCCCATATAAGCTAGTCTATGGAAAAAGTTGTCACTTGCCAGTAGAAATCGCTCACAAAGCCTACTGGGCAATAAAAAACGTAAACTTAGATTTAGAAGTTGCCGGTAAGAATCGATTTTGTCAAATAAACGAATTAGACGAACTTAGGAATTATGCATATTCTAACTCCGAAATTTATAAAGAAAGAATGAAAAATTTGCATGATAAATATATTAAATCTAATGAATTTCGGGTTGGAGACCAAGTTATATTGTTTAATTCACGACTTCGATTATTTCCTGGTAAGTTGAAATCTAGGTGGTCAGGACCTTTTTCCGTCACCCATGTTTTTCCACACGGTGCAGTAGAAATTAAAACTCGAAATGGGACACCATTTAAAGTCAATGGCCAACGGCTGAAACTCTACCGAGGATCCATTGAGGATGAGGAAGAGGAGATCTCACTTCAGACGGTTAACGAATAAATTCGTACCCGACATGTTACAGGTAAGTGTACGTTTAAAAACCGATAAATCATTTTTCGGAAATAAGGGGCATGCACACGAGCACAAAAAAAAAAAAATATTTCAAAAACTTCGCCCGGCACGAGGCCGTGTTCGCTGAACACGGGGCCGTGTCGAGGCGACTGTCGGGATAAAACCCTCTTTTCTTATCAGTTACACCATTCCACACGCCCCGTTTAGCCGAAAACTCTCTGGTTCGAGGCGATTTTCTGCAGTTTTTCTACGTCACTACCAAATCTAACAACGTCAAGGTATGATTCTATCTTCATTTGTAGTTAGATTAGTTACTTGCATGTAGTTAAAACATCAAAAATTTGGGGAAAATCTAGGGTTCTTCATGTTCATCCGGATCGAACTCAAAATTTTTGATGAAATTTGTTAGTAGTAGTTTAGAATAGTGTAGTAGAAAGTATATAGACAAGTATTGTTGATAGATTTGTCCGATTTCCAAATAAAACCCCAAACCCTTGTTCTTGAACCGAAAAACACGAAATTGAAAGGGTAAACGGTTTGTTATGGGAAAAATGACGCTTAGGGTTTCATTTTCGGAGGAAACCGCTGCTATTGGGCTAAAAATTTTCAGGTTTTCGAAACCGGGACGAAAAATGGAATTTTTGGGTTACAGACGCCCGGACACGGGGCCGTGTCCGCTGAACACGGGGCCGTGTCCAGCCCACTGTTTGCAGTATCCAATCCGATTTTCCTGGTTTCGTACTAACTTTTTTATGTATTCTTTTCAGATGTCGAAATTCACAAGGTTTGGCGCAAATGAACTGGACGTAAGGGCACGATACGAGGTTTTACAAACAAGACCCGAAGAGTACCCAAGACGGGCGTGTACCGATTTGCTAACCATGGTGAACCAACTGGACCGCTTCAACAACATCGTGAGGGGTCCACTGCACGTCGCATTGACTGCCCGACTTCGGTCGGTCCACCAATGCACGATGGAGTTCTATAGCACCTTCATCTTCAACTCGAGGCGCGAACCATTTGATCATGAGGCGGTTGAATTTCGATGTGGAGGGACCACCTATAGAACCTCCATGGCGCAGTTTGGAGCCATCATTGGGCTATACAATGATGAAGAAGCGGGAAATGAAGAGAATACAGGGGGGTTACGAGACTTGGATGCAACCGAACGCCAAGCCGCATGGGCTCAAATAGGTGAAGGAATCTACAACCCGAGCAGCACAAAGAGCACCAAACTGAGGGACCCGTTATACCGCTACATCCACAGGCTCCTCACGTACTCGCTGAACCAACGCCATGACAGTAGTGGCGTTGTTGGGTTGAAAGATTTGGTTGTCCTTCACTGCATTCACAACTAGAAGCCTCTCGATGTTCCTTACTTCCTACTGTGAAACATGCACTTGAATCGCCTTGCCTCTGCTCCTACACCAATCTTCTTCGGGGGATGGGTGTACCGTCTTTTCAAGCATTTCGCGAATATCCCAAGGTCCTTCGAAAGGAGTCCATGGTCGGGACGGGTCGATTATCACATCTGCCGGGCCATGAACCTGCTTTATGAAGCGGAGGACGGGACGGTGAGCTTTCAGAGGACGCAAGGCTACGCATGGAACCCGCAGGAGGCTCTAGTTCTTCATGCACCACCTCCACATTTTCAATACCCACCCCAAGGCGATCAGGGTCAATCCTCCTCTCAAGGAGGCGGTTTTCCTAACTTCCAAAGTTTACATGATCTTTTGCAGGAAAACCTTATGTGCACCAGGAACACCTACAACCTCGCCAACAACACATACCACCGGGTTGGAGCTATCGAGCGCAGTGTCAACGATATACAAGATGATATCGGTAGCATCCGGGAGTATATGGCGAGGCAAGGGGATGGAGGTGATGGTAGTGATGAAGACATGGAGTAGGAGGCTGGGAGGAACAAGGGGCTGGCTGGTGATGAGCCCACAGGTTTGATTGCCCTTCTTATCCATCAAACAATTCATGGCCTGCGTGCCAGTTGTCGAACAATTTACTTTCCTTAACTACTTTTTATCTTTATTTTGTTTTTATTTTATGTTTGGATAATGTTTGACAATGGTAAATTAGGATGGTTTGTGCTTGGATTGGTTGGTATTGAATGATTAACAGGTGCAATGCAGGGGTTCGAGTGCTAAACATTAGTACTTGCAGCCCCAGGAGGGAGAAACCGGGAGAAAACCTTATTTTTCAGGCTAACAGACTGTCCACACGGGGACGTGTCCAGCCGACACGCCCCCGTGTCCATCTCCCAGTTCTGCTGTTTGGCTACTGACCTGCAAATTTTTGCCAGACACGAGGCCGTGTTCACTCAACACGCCCCCGTGTTCACCTTCTGTAAGTTTTTCGTTACTGGCAGTTCACCACGGGGCCGTGTCCAATGGACACGGGGCCGTGTCCAGACTGCCAGTAACACAAATCTTTGCTTTTTAACACACTTTTATACATTCTAATCAACCAAAAATATTATTTTTGGACACATTGAGGACAATGTGTAATTTAAGTGTGGGGGGGATGCTAAAACCTTGAAACTTTTTGCAAAATCCTAAAACAAGCCTTACACAAAACTCTATTGGAACCGCTAAACACCCCAAATTTTTTCAAAAAACTTTTTCTTTTTTTTTTATTTACTTGTCTTGGTTTAAGTTAGGAATAACAAGTTCTAAAAAGGTTATATTTTTACAAGTTTACAACCAATAGCGTCGTGATAAAAAAGGAACCAACATAAGAAAATTATGAAACGGCATAACAAGTCTAGTTTAAAATTCGATTATATATGCTTGGTCACATTAAAAACCCATTCCCACAAAAGTGAGTTTTGAGCCTTTATTGAGCATAAAAATACACATATTTAGATTAAATGCTCATTTTTCGTTTCTTGTGTGAATAGCCGCTCGGTCCTTACAAATCTAGAACTTGCCACGACGATACATTCCCAGTCCTTACCAACTTAAACCCAAGTAAGTAAATGATGGAGGCATTAGGACTAACTATTTTTTTCAAAACCATTATTTTTCATTTTTTTTACCTACCCAAAATCCCCCTAGAAAACCCCTTTGAGCCTAAACCTTTCATTTCATTACCCCAAAACAATTTTTTTACCCACCAAGAACCTTTTTCAATTTTTTTTTATTTTAGTAACAAGCTCGGTTTTTCGTCAACTTGCCCTTTCATGTGAAAAAAAAAAAAAATCTTATATGAAGTCAAAAACAAACAAAAGCTACAAAAGCTTGTTTGGAGAAATACTTCAAAAATAATAAGTCACTAAAAAACAAGGTATTTTACGAAAACCGACACTTGTTACGATTTTCGCTTTTTTTTACTAACCACTAACCAACCACCCACCTTTAAACCCAAGCCTTCACCCAAAAAGTCCTCTTGATATTTACAAAGGTAAAAAGTTAAAAAGGAGGAGGATTGATTGCTTGGCAAGCCTATGGAAAGACGTAAGTTCCGTGCCGCTCTCGAGTGATTCACTAAAATATACACCTTCGGCCGAGTGTTGAGTGATCTCCCGTGAGGTATGTGAACTTGTATATAAATGGAATTTTAATAAAACATGTTATGCCCGAATAAGTAATTTATCTTGTGAAAAGTTCAAAATAAATCATAACGAATAGGATTGTAAATAACTAAAAATAAAACCTATAAAAACCTTGGATTCCCGACACTCTAGGACAAGCTAAAAAAACTTCTCTTCTACCTATTCCATTTGGGAGTGTAAGCCACATTTAAAGAGTTTTGCTTGAGGACAAGCAAAAGTTCAAGTGTGGGGGTATTTGATGTGTGTAAAATGCAACATATAAAACACATCAATTAAGGCATAAAACTAACCCTTTTTAAGTACTAATGTTGGAAAAAGAGTGTTTTTGTCTTCCTTTTGTATTTTCAGGATGAAATGAGCTCAAAATCACAAAAGAAGCAAAAAGACCACTAATTCTACCATAAATACAAGGAAAGGAACAAAAGTGGACTGCCCGGACCCTCAACGGCACCTCCCAAGGCAAAAAGAAGGAAACAGAGTCTGAACACGCCCCGTGTCCAGCGAACACGGGGGCGTGCCCAGGAAGCAGCAGAAAAGACAAACCAGTAGAAGCTTCCATTGCCCACCACGGGGCCGTGTCCAGCGAGCACGGGGGCGTGGTGAAAGTACAGCAGGCGCATTAATTGTAATTCGCAATTACAATTAATGAGGAGAGAGAGTGTCAGGCGGGCACGGGGCCGTGTCCAGCGGACACGGGGCCGTGTCCAGCCTTCTGTTCAGCCTATAAATAGAGGAGCTTGGCTTCATTCTCTCTCATCCCTTGGCACACCACCTCTCTCACACCTCATCCACCACCCACCACCACCATAACACCATCATCCACCACCATCATCCATTGTCCATCGTAGAGTGTGTGAGTCGTCTCGGGATCCAAGATTGATCGTAAGAGTTCTTGACAATCAAGGCCATGTTTGCCTAAGTCTCTTACATCACTTGGTGAAGACAAGTGTTTAGTATAATACTTTTTATTTTTAATCTTTTGCACTTTTTATTTGGTTTTGTATTAATGACTTTAATAACTAGTTACTTATGTTGAAGGTGATCTTTCCTTATCGTTTGTCCGTGGTGTCTTGGCGTTATTTTACTGTCTATATAAAATAAAAGATTTTCACCATTCATATCTCCACGGTCTATATGGAGGTATGTTGGCTACCTGGTCGGGGGTTAAGGGAACGGTTTGGTAAGGGTCTTGCCTTTGTTCAGCGTTTAGAGGTCCTGCTTGGGACCTGGGTCAAATTTAGTAGGATCTCCTTCAATGCCCATAGGTATTGGATGGCGGGGATCCAAACTCTTTGACCCCCTCATAAGTTAACTACTATTAATACTATAACCCGGCTATTTAGGATTGTATCCCTGCTGACTCAGACTACTTAGCCGAGGGTAACGTCACCGCCAGAAGCGGGGCCTACCACAATTTGCATTAATAACTTAATTCATTATCTTTCAATAATCCGACCCTTTAGGATTGTATCCTTGCTGACTCAAACTACTGGGTTGAGGGTAACGTCGCCTTCAAAAGAGGGGCCTACTACAATAACTAAGATAATCTCTTAAACAAGTGCAAAAGTGCGAAAATAATCAAAGGTTATACTAATACACGTGTCGGATCCAAGTGATTCATCTTGTCTATCTGTTTTTATTTTATTTTTATTTTCAGCATTTAGTTAGTTTTTATTTTTCTTAGTTTAAAACATTTTTCTAACCTTTTTGATTTGATTAGACGTTGAGGATAAACCGGTATTAAAAGCTCTTGTGTCCTTGGACGACCTCGGTATCTTACCAACACTATACTACGTCCACGATGGGTGCACTTGCCCATATGTGTGTTTAGTGTTAGTAAATATCGTGTTTTATAAATTTAAAACTTGGCTAAAAGTGTAAAAAGGGCTTAAATATACATCTAAAAACATATATACACTAACACGCATCAATACCCACTTATGTCCAGCCATTTTCACACTTTTACAACCTTCAAACACTTCAAAAACACTCCTCACTCAGCTCATTTTCAGCAGAATCTGGACAGCAACATTCAGCCTTTTTAGTGAGTTTCAACTCACTTCTTCTTCCATTCCTACCTTGTTGTTTCTTTTAAAGCACTTGGACAACCTCTAGAAAGGTTTTCACAAGTTTGCTTGGGCAAACTAAGGTGAAATCTCACCATTTTTGAGGTCCAAAGTGCAAATAAAATTCTGCTCATTTTTATCTTTTCATATGTTCAAGTTTTTATAGAAAACTTGGTGGAATCTTGTTCCCACCAAGCTCACAATATAGTCTATGGTTGTGGGTTTGTATTTAGGGGATTTCCATCAAAGTTTTGGGTTCAAACACCCCTTTTATTTCTGTTTATACATAACAAATCAATGATGAAAACAAGCACAAGACATCATCTTTTATATGATGAACTTGTGACTTGTGAAGTGTGAACAAATGGAAGCTTTGGCTTTCCAAACTAAGTTCCACTCCTTCATGTGAATATTTTATAACTTGTTAGATTGGATTTACTTTATTTTTATTCATGACCCTCCCACTATCTTCATGATGGTGTGTGTAGTGGTGAACACCAAAGAGGTACCTAAATGGAAGACTTGTTCTTCCTACCTCATGCATGACTTATGTGAGTTACAAAAAGGTTCCTAAATGGGGGATTCATCCTCCTACCTCATGCTTGACTTATATGACAATATGATATCTATATAACCTATATAATATATAATTAACCAAACTTTTGATGATGAACTAGTGGTCATTTGTCAAGATAGTAGGTTACATCATCTAAGGACAATAATACTTGTTACGATTCTAATGGACATTTTAATCCATAAAAACATTCAAACTCTTTGAGTTTCATAGTGTCAAGGACAAGTCTTATGTGTGCTAGATGATTACTTTTTTTTATGTTTATTTTCATGTCCTCAAACTCCAAATCCTTAAACCATATGTAAACATCTTTTAAACTCCAAATCAAACACATTCAACTTCCTAGTCTCAACAACTTCGTCACATTGGATAATGAAAAGCATATGCAAACTTTGTGAGTATACCCGTATTCCCCTTTTTACTTTTACCACTTTTGGGGTGTAACATGTTTATCTATCAACAAACTTACACATGAACATTTTGCTTAAACACATGAACATTCCTATAACATGCTTGTATACGTGATGGCTTGATGCTTTAAACTTGGATTAATCTTATGTGTCGAATTTATCATTAACTTCGTACGAGCCAAACCGTGACATATGTAGCGCTATAGAATTAACGACCCGCCTCTTTATCTTCGGTTATGTCATGAGCATATTGCGTTTCCTTGGTTTGATATGTTAGACACATACCATGTTTAGATGTTTATCTTGAATCACATGCTTGCTATGAGGAATTGTTTAAAACTTATCTTTTGCTATGTATGTATCAAACTTGTATACTCGTCTTTGCTTTTGCATTGAATTGTATTTTTAAACATGTTACAGGTTGATGATGACGATGCTATGAAAAGAAGTAGCGTTGATGCCTAGATACACATATAGACGTTTAGGTTTAATATGTTGTATCAATTTTTGCTTATGTTGCTATGTATTACTTTTTGGAACTTGTTGTCATTTGAGTTTATGTAATGTTGACTATTTGAAGTTATGAAATGAAATTGGGATTATTTAAATATTGTCACAAATAGTGTTATGATGTCTCTAGCAATCTTCACACTTCGTCTCATCCCGATGTTTCCGCCATTGGTTGGGGTGTGACAGATTGGTATCAGAGCCATAACTATAGGGAATTAGGAAAAGTAGGAATGCTTTTACCTAGTCTATAGTTTTAGAGCCTTATTTTTACATTTTTCTTGAAACTAATTGCATGCTACTTTAATTACTTCTTATTTATCCTCTTTTATCTTTTAAACGCATATGTCATTTATGTGTTAATACTTGATATGCAATTCTTATGTGTTAATACTTGCTTCATTATGCGTTAATATTTATTTTAATATTCCATTTTTTATGTGCTATTCTTGACATGTTTATACTTGTTTGTTAATATTTCAACATACGCTTTTCCTCATACATTTTACTCGACTATTCTAAATCCGTAAACACTCGTATTATACAAATGAGACGAATTCACCAAAATAGGCGTGAAACCAACAATTCGGTGAACGACTCTCAATCTACCTATTCCTTTTTACACGAAATATTGCCATCAAGCTAGGAGTGAAATCCACATCTTAATGGTAAATTTTAAATTTCAAATTCTAGTGGACCCTCGTCAACGTGTCGAAATAAAATTTTGACCCGACGAGTACCAACCACACTTAGGATACGAAATCGTCAAGTTAGGGGTGAAACCCGCACCTTGTCGACTAGTTCCACTCCTCGATTTTTTTTTTATAAATCCCGCCAAGTCTCGAAATTCGATTGATTTGGGGCATGTAGTAACCGGAAGGGTAAATACCGTTAACCGACTTGTCGGCGAGAGTATTCCACCTATTAGGCCAAAGCATGCTTCTCAAATTCAAAAGACTTTTCGACCACTTTGGTTAGTCAAAGTTCCGTTTTTGGAACCATCCAAATTTTAATCAAACATGTGTTCTATTTTTTTTCATCTTATACAATACAATCTTTCAAATTCAAATTTACTTTCGATATTTTCTTCTCACACACACGCAACATATTAAATATTTTTCATACATTTTTACATATGCATCATTTCATATAATTTAAATTCATATTTCTCGTAACAATAAATGGAAGCATATCATCAAGATAGGAGTGATTTCCTTACCTTGACCGACTAACTCCGTTTCTTTTATCATCGTGCAACGACCTCACCAACGAGTTAGGGGTGATTCCCTTACTTAGGTGATCGTTACCAAATCTTACTTTTAATAAACTTTATTATGTACACACCATCACGATTATACCCAAAATGATTATTAGTCAAATTCTTACTCATCTCAACATGCATTGTCTATTTAGACCTACTTCTTATCCTACAATATATTTTCACATTCTCTCACATCCACGAAATTCTTAATATTATCGTAAACGCTCATTTCTTGATTTTCAAAATTTCATGAAATGCTACTTATCAATTTAGCCGGCCCAATAAATCCATTACCCACAAAATTTCGTATTCCACGTAATCACTAAAACACATTATCTCGCATCATTACACTAAAGATCATTATTTTTCAACTGATAATCAAACCAACTTTTTCATACAAACTATTACAAATACTATTCGATCGTTGGCCAAAACTCTTTTCAAAATCAACAAAGTATTTTATTAAGAACACTTTTCACGATCACTAAGCTCATATACCAAATTTCTTTTCTACGGATCTATGTTTTCACAAATAACCTCTACGCTTCGAATTTCTTCGTTAATGAAAAGTTATTTAAAACTTCTAGAACCTTTTCAAAGGTTACTCGATACGTCAAATGAATTTAAAACATGTGGGCAAGGAACTCCATATGAACCAATATTTTTTTTCAAATTATGTAAATTTAAAAAAAAAACAAGAGTAGCATTTCATTCTTTTACAAAGTACCATTTCACGCAACCAATAGATGTTTTATATCCTCTTCACTTGCACAAACTAGACTCTACATTCCCAATTCGACTTAATCTATTTTGATTCAATTTTGCTCAAGCGACTACACGCACACTTCATTTTACACGTTTTAGTCAATATCACACAACAATCTCATGCATACCACTCGTTTTCCTCTCTTTCTTACTCAAACCTTCTTAATCTTTTACGTGCTTTAGTTCATAAATTTCAATTAATGTTACAAACAAAATCTGTATTTCTTACACTCATATTTATACATTCTATGTCTACACTTATATCCATACTTACACATTTATGTTTATAATTCAAAATTTATACATTTCCGTTTATATCCACACTTATACAATTTTGTTTGTATCTATATTCATACCCATATACACATTCATTCATTATACGTTGGTACTTATATTTCCCATCGTTTACGTTGGACTTATACTATTTGGAACGTAAACATGCTTATATGCTACATTTCTATACTCACGCATTTTTGTTTTCAAAATTTATGTATACCTTGAGTCATACGTAACTAGTACAAGCTATGCGGATCATGCGACGGTCAATATAATCGCGGGTGCACATGGGATTATAGTGATGGGCGTATGAGGAACCATAGAGTGTACTACTGTGTATGGTAAGACACGGGATGTAACATGACACCGAATACGAAACGGACGTAACGTGGTCAAAACATGGTGGATACGCCGTTGGTACTTCCTATATATAAGTGTTTTCACTATGTTACCAAACTTTCGTAAAACGTGCCGTGAGAAATTTAGTGTTTTGTAAACCTTTTGGACCTAATACAAACTTTAAACAACTCACAAACGCATTATATCCGGTTATCCTCGACGAGACTTCATTCTTGGCACGCTACTTTCGTCTATCCGATACTTATACTATTCTTATACTCACAATCGTCTATTAGATCAATCGTTCACCCATATACCTCAATTATTCTCCGTTGTCTCAAACTCAAAAGCCTCAATTTTAAACAATCCTCTTCGGTTTGCAAAAACCCTTCCGAGTCTTCCTTCTGAACAAATTTCGGGACGAAATTTCCTAAAGGAGGGGAGACTGTAACGCTCCGCGTTTTCTTAACTCTCCTAATTTAGAAATTCAAGTCTTGAAAAGCTTATTTTTGGAAACTTGTATTCCTTGTAACCGTATCCGAGCCTTTGGTCGTAATAAAATTAGTTATTTCATACAAGTTAAACTTAGCTTATTCATTCATACTTATACGTTTCGATTCATTATCCGTTTGAGACCTTATTTGCGAATCTTGTAAACATATGTAGAACTTACAAATACATATCATATAATCATAACTCATATACCTCGCTTACGCTTATACATCACCTATTCATGTTTTACATACTTGTACAATTGATACGCACACTTATTTTACTACACATTTTTGTGGAATCAAAACATGTTCAAATACTTATTTGTTATATTCTTTGGTCTAATTAAATCATGTTTAAAGTATGCTTTAGGCCTTGTTACATGTCATGATCATACCAAATAACATATAACACTTTAATAACCAAGAAATATACATCTTATAAGTTAATAAAAAAATAAATAAATAAAAAGAATTAGATGTTGCAACAGTTCCGATCGGAACTGACTTTGTTTTGTGACTTAATTATGATTTTCCCACCCAACCCCATATTAATATCCTTGATAAGTGGTTAGTTAGTGGATTTATTTTTATAACATATGTATACAATTTACTATGTTAAACAACACAAAAAAAAAAAGAAAGAAATAAAGGCAGTAGCCCTTCCGATCAGATATAAGCAGCCATATAAGTCTTTTTTTTGTTCCATTATCCTTCTATCACATGCATTTTTGACCTACTTTATGTTGCATAAACAATAATATCCTAAATGCATAATATGTAGTATATTTATGAGTCTTATATTGTTGCAACACACAAAAAAAAATGTATTGGCTGTTAAATAGACTAGTGACCGGACAGTTTTTTTTTTTAGCAGAATTAATTTGATTTTTTGTTTTGTTTAACCCCTCAACTAATCATATTTAATGCCAACCAACTTAACCCTAATCCTTCCCTATAAATACCCACTTATGTCCAGCCATTTTCACACTTTTACAACCTTCAAACACTTCAAAAACACTCCTCACTCAGCTCATTTTCAGCAGAATCTGGACAGCAACATTCAGCCTTTTTAGTGAGTTTCAACTCACTTCTTCTTCCATTCCTACCTTGTTGTTTCTTTTAAAGCACTTGGACAACCTCTAGGAAGGTTTTCACAAGTTTGCTTGGGCAAACTAAGGTGAAATCTCACCATTTTTGAGGTCCAAAGTGCAAATAAAATTCTGCTCATTTTTATCTTTTCATATGTTCAAGTTTTTATAGAAAACTTGGTGGAATCTTGTTCCCACCAAGCTCACAATATAGTCTATGGTTGTGGGTTTGTATTTAGGGGATTTCCATAAAAGTTTTGGGTTCAAACACCCCTTTTATTTCTGTTTATACATAACAAATCAATGATGAAAACAAGCACAAGACATCATCTTTTATATGATGAACTTGTGACTTGTGAAGTGTGAACAAATGGAAGCTTTGGCTTTCCAAACTAAGTTCCACTCCTTCATGTGAACATTTTATAACTTGTTAGATTGGATTTACTTTATTTTTATTCATGACCCTCCCACTATCTTCATGATGGTGTGTGTAGTGGTGAACACCAAAGAGGTACCTAAATGGAAGAGTTGTTCTTCCTACCTCATGCATGACTTAAGTGAGTTACAAAGAGGTTCCTAAATGGGGGATTCATCCTCCTACCTCATGCTTGACTTATATGACAATATGATATCTATATTACCTATATAATATATAATTAACCAAACTTTTGATGATGAACTAGTGGTCATTTGTCAAGATAGTAGGTTACATCATCTAAGGACAATAATACTTGTTACGATTCTAATGGACATTTTAATCCATAAAAACATTCAAACTCTTTGAGTTTCATAGTGTCAAGGACAAGTCTTATGTGTCCTAGATGATTACTTTTTTTTATGTTTATTTTCATGTCCTCAAACTGCAAATCCTTAAACCATATGTAAACATCTTTTAAACTCCAAATCAAACACATTCAACTTCCTAGTCTCAACAACTTCGTCACATTGGATAATCGGAAAGCATATGCAAACTTTGTGAGTATACTCGTATTCCCCTTTTTACTTTTACCACTTTTGGGGTGTAACATGTTTATCTATCAACAAACTTACACATGAACATTTTGCTTAAACACATGAACATTCCTATAACATGCTTGTATACGTGATGGCTTGATGCTTTAAACTTGGATTAATCTTATGTGTCGAATTTATCATTAACTTCGTACGAGCCAAACCGTGACATATGTAGCGCTATAGGATTAACGACCCGCCTCTTTATCTTCGGTTATGTCATGAGCATATTGCGTTTCCTTGGTTTGATGTGTTAGACACATACCATGTTTAGATGTTTATCTTGAATCACATGCTTGCTATGAGGAATTGTTTAAAACTTATCTTTTGCTATGTATGTATCAAACTTATATACTCGCCTTTGCTTTTGCATTGAATTGTATTTTTAAACATGTTACAGGTTGATGATGACGATGCTATGAAAAGAAGTAGCGTTGATGCCTAGATACACATATAGACGTTTAGGTTTAATATGTTGTATCAATTTTTGCTTATGTTGCTATGTATTACTTTTTGGAACTTGTTGTCATTTGAGTTTATGTAATGTTGACTATTTGAAGTTATGAAATGAAATTGGGATTATTTAAATATTGTCACAAATAGTGTTATGATGTCTCTAGCAATCTTCACACTTCGTCTCATCCCGATGTTTCCGCCATTGGTTGGGGTGTGACAACCCTCATCCGGAAAGATTTCCTTTAGTTGTGCCACGTGATCGTCAGATTGCAGCGCAACATTTATAAGATCCATAACGGGAAGCTGCAAGTTGTTGAATTCTGTCTTCAAAGCTGTAAGCTCAGCACTAGTGTTAACGCCATAAGTCGCAGACCTGTTAGTATCCCAATTAACCTTCAAAGCGCTATTCACATGCTGAGAACATTCAGTGTAGCCTTGGGTATATCCATCATTTCGCGCGGCAACCACCAAGCGCGCAACCGTCTTATCAAGCTCTTCAGAATTCAAAACTGACTCAGCAACCTATTAGGAAAGAAAGCAAAATAAACAAAAAAAAGAAGAAAGAGAAATAGGAAACAAGAAGAAAGAAATTTACACAGGCAATTCCACGATCTTTCAGCCAAGCCATGTCACTCTTCAAGGGTTCAAGCTCGCTTTCCGCTGTAACTCGCGCCGTCTCAGAATTCTCCAATTTCTCTTCGGTTTCAGTTAAACGGCGGGAGGTTTCAACTCTTTCGGAATGCGCCAGTTCCAAATCCTTTTTATGTTTTTCCTGATCAGAAAGCAAAGCAGTGAGTTCTTCCAACTCTTTATCTCTAAGAGCAAGGGTAGCGCAAACCCGTATCTCTTGTTGTTCACTTCGCTCCCTGTGAGAGCGTGCTTCGACAAGCGCCGCTTCAGCGTCAGCTTTCTCCTTCTTTAACTTCTCAACCTCCGCATCCTGTTTTTTCAATCTTTCAAGTCGGCTTTAAGGTTATTGATAACGTTGCGAAGTTTGGCTTGTTCAACATTATCTTTCTCGCAGATTTTCTTCCAGTTCTTACGCTCTTCAAACAGGAGGGCAGTCTCGGCTTCCGCTTTTCTCTTCCAACCTGCAACAGACCACTCTTCTGTCTTCCGATCAGCCTCAAACTTGGCCTGGTCAGCTTCCAGCTTAGCTTTCAACCGGGCAATCCGAGTTTCCTCTTCAGTAAATTTCTTCTGGGATATCTTGAAAGCAGCCCAATCCTTGTGCATACTATGCCACTTGTGCACTATGCGGTGTGTAGTAGACTCATGCAAGGCAGCTTCCTTAAGATAAGCATGGTAACTCTACTCATGAGATCGGCTCTCTTGGAACTTAATTTTCCCAGGAGGAAAGGCCCCTTGAAACCACTCATGACAGACGCGCCAATCAGAGAAAGTGTCACCTTTCTTCAGGTTCCAAGCAGGAGCGTGAATCTCGGAGGCGTCTTTCTTTGAATAAGTTCGATAATAGTAATCTCTCAAGGTTTCCTATGGGCGAATAGGAGAATCCTTGCCAACACCAGAGAAAGAACCTTGATTTTCAGCAGAAACCTTCTCAATAATTTCGGGCATGGAACCTGAAACCTTAGGAGGAGACGCTGTAACCGGAATTTCTTCAACAGTTCTTTCTTTTCCCAACTCATGCGCAGCAAATTCAGTGGCTTGTGGATCACCACTACCATCCACAACTGCAGGCTCAACAACCTTCTCGACCTCCACAGCAACATCAATAGGCTTGTCAGCCTCAACAGTCTTCTTCACACCGCCCTTAGGAACCTCAGTAATCTTTAATTGATCAGCAATGGAAGCACGCGGAGGAGAGGGTGGGAGTTCTTCATTAACCACAGGCGGCAACTCTGTGGGAATAGGAGAAACAGGGATACCTAAGAAAACAAAGTATATAAATACTCAACGCGCATTAAAAGAAGAAAGCAAGGTTAACACTTACTGGGAGCAGACTCTGAGATAAAGGCATCCAGATTGCCCTTTCTAGTAATCTTCTTCCTCTGAACCTTCGTCGCAGGCTGACCTTCAGCCTCAGCATCAGTCTGTTTCCTTTTACCCGCCTTCTTTCGCTCCAAGCGTTCAGGACTGGACTCCAAGTCAATAGGATTATCTGGGTTGGATGGAGGGATATCAGCAGTGTCTCTTGGTTCAGGTTTCGGCCTCCTAACAGTAACTGCAGGCGCAAGACCCTCCAAAGAGTTAGAAACCACCACATAATCTCACCAGGAATCAGAGGAACGGCGCATACCTTTCTTCTCTCCACCAACATTTTTAACTTTGGAGGATTGAGTTTTCTCAACATCATTCTTTTTAGGCTCGACATTACTTGTTGTCGCGCGTTTCTTCTTCTCGGGGCCTATGCCCAAATTTGACAACTCACCTATGAAAGCGCAAAGTACAATTTATTCAGACGCGCAACAGAAAGCAAACAACAAACAATATGCGCAAGCTTACCAGCACCACCAGCAGGTTGTGCAGACAGATCTGCATCCTGCGGAAGAACAAAATTCCTCACAATCCGATGGTACCAAAGCTCCTCATCAGGTTTCTTCTGAATGATACCCATCTTTTCGCCTTCTCTCTTATATGCAACAACATACAATGAAACATGTTGGTCCCTCTGATGGGATCTTCCTGTTCGTAAACGTAGTTGAATCGTAAAGTGATCAATGCGCGGAATTCATGTAATCACATAGCAGATATACAAAGACAATATTCTACTCTGAATCACCGTCTGAGATTCTATTGAATGATGTGAAAGTATACAAGAACCAGAAAGAACTCAGACATACAAAGGTAGGTAGCCAGTGAAAGTGTCAAAAGGTTGTAAATAAACTAACCTACCGGCTATTTATAGGCAAGGACAGAATAAGAGAGTGCTCGCCGATCGGCTGGGCTAGCCGATCGGCTGAACATCTTAACCAATCGATTAGCCTGCTCGATCGGCCGGGCTGTCCGATCGGCTGGTCTAGCCGATCGGCTGGCATCAATCAGCACTTAACAAAAACTTCACCGATTCTGTCCTGCTTTACATACACACAAACAAAACATACATACAACTATACAAAATACGACTACTTGTTGACGGAAGCTACAGACGTTATTGCACTAACAGACTCCCCCTCGGATGTAGCTGTAGTTCCTTCCAACATAGTCTTTATTTCCTCCTGTTGCGTCTCCTTTCTTTAGCTTTTTGTCTTCTCTGTTCAGCTCGCTCTTCTAACATTTTCCTTCTTTTATGCCTTCCCTCATTTATCCACCACTTTCGGTATTCTGGGTCGCCATCACGCTTTCTATCCCACTTTGGAATTTTGTTCTCTTCGGATTCAATAGGCGTTTGATCTGTAGGCGGCACATACCCAAGTTTTCTTCTTCCCCTCTCTGCAGCTTTTCTAGCTATCTCTTTCTGTCTTTGACTTCGCTTGTATACCTTTAGAAACTCATCAACTTCAAGATCTCTCCATTTTGTCTTCCAATTTTTCCCTGAGTTGATTTCTTTTGCGAAGCAAACATCTATTACGCCTTGATACTGCATGGCTATCTCTTTGTCTTTCTTGTCATAGATTATCTTGTTGACAAACAAACAATCTATATCTTTCTTCGAACAGTTTACCAACCACATAGGATCCAAAATACTTATTCTTCATCCTTCTCCAGTGGTCTTGTCAAACAAAGAAATAACTGCTTCAGCTGTAGAGGGATTATATAGCCAAGCTTGAAACAGATCGTAGAAATCTTGTTCAATGGCTCTGAGTGGCATATTCTTCAAACATCTTGGAGGCTTCACATCTAACGTAATATCTTTTTCTCCACTCTCCAAGTAAGTAACAATCTGTTTCGGATATTGTGGCTTCCAATCTGGATAATTGTTCTTTGCTTGCCATTTAATGTAATTCCACAAATCCTGATCACGTTCTCGAACTTCTGGACCGTAGTAGAATTGTTTGATATTCTTTGTAACCACCAACTCATCTACGTCCCACCAGGGTAAAGTAGCTATATCAGCTAGAAATTCAAAATACTGTACACCCTGCTCCCTTCTTATTGCATAAACTTTCAAATCTTCCATATCCCCAAGATAAAATATCTCCCCAAGAAAGATCTTTGTTATGAGTAAAGTATTAAAGAGCCCTTAGAATTTTTCTTTCTTTCGGCATATTCTTGAACCATCGTTTTCTTTCTTCGGCTGTTATTTCTCTAGGAACTGGTTCAGGAATATCTGCTGTAGCAACCCTTTCTTCAATCTTTCTTCTCAACTCGTCTTCATTCTTTTCTTGAAACAACTCTGTGAAAGTAGGGAATGCAACATCTTCACCTTCATAATGAAAATCTACCCTATCTTCTTCTGAATCAGATGCGCTTTCAACAATCACTTCATCATAATGATCAGCTTCATAAGGGTATCTAGGCTCGAAATCTTTTGCAGGTGAGTGAGGAAT
Source organism: Helianthus annuus (assembly GCF_002127325.2). Classification (NCBI taxonomy): domain Eukaryota; kingdom Viridiplantae; phylum Streptophyta; class Magnoliopsida; order Asterales; family Asteraceae; genus Helianthus; species Helianthus annuus. Next base: position 51,953,621 of record NC_035436.2, on the reverse strand, counting down.
TTCGTCTTGAATATCAAATTTATATTTTCCATCTTCCAAACCCAACTCCTCTAACATTTCAGCCCGAGTTCTTTTAACCTCTACCTCTTCTTGTTGTTTACCAGATAAGAAAATGACAGTAGGGTTAGACAGAAATACCTGATCAACAGGTTGTTTTCCAGACGATGATGCTTCATGATCAACTTCATCCTCCTGCTCATTTATTTCATTGTTCATCAGCTCATCCACTCTTTCTTGAACATTTGATTCACTGATTAATAATCCCGAAGCACCTTGATCATTGTCGTCATCGCCTTTGTCATCTTTATCAGACTTATCATCAGATTTATCATCTTTATCATCAGAATCATCTTCCTCTTCTTCTTCATCATCTCCGAACAACTCTCTATCAGAATCTTCATCCACAACCTCTCCACGTGCTATCCTTCCTTTTATTTTTAGATCCATAAACTTTAGCAACTTTGCCACTTCTTTAGAATTATATGGCACAGGGTAAGCATTTCCAACTAACACAATTTTGTCAGTTGTATACTCAGGCAGTAGAACTTCTCTTGCTCTTCTTCTTCTTTGAATAATTTCCACTCTTCGAAGGACATTTTCTGCAATGAGAGGTTCAATAGGTTCACCAACAATCAAGTATTCTGGTTCATGATGCTCTTGACCTTCTGCTTCAACCATTTCTTGATCATCGTCAACAACTTCTTGTTCTTGAACCACAACTTCTTCAATCATTTCAATATCAGGTTGTGAAGAAGAACCTCCAACCTCTGGTTGACTTGAAGATGCATCGACTATTTCAACCTCTTCAACTATTCCTTTGTTCTTTAGATTTGCTTCTTCAGCCATTTGACGTTCACGCTCCAATCTCCTTTCATTTGCTCTTATCACATCAATTTCATCAAATGCAGCATGAATGTTCATCTTCAAATGACTTTCAACCACAGCAACCAGCATCTGAAGTTGTTGATCTTTCATTACTTTATCAGCTTTCATGGCCTCCATCTCTAATTTCATTGCCTTCATTTCATTAGATGAAGCTTCACTTATCTCATCAAGAAGCTGATTTAACGTTTGATTCACATTCTCCAGATCCTTTGTCTTGACATTCAAGGAAGATATCTCTTGTGTTAATGACTCAATCACTTTAGAATTACCCTCGGCCTCATCCTTCATCTGATTCATTCTTTTCTCCTTCTCAACCAACGCTGCAACTATTTTATTGTGAGCTTCCATCAATTCATCAATTTCTCTTCTCAGCATATTACGTTCTTCCTCAGCTATTTCGTTCTCTTTTTCCAGTTCTTTAACTCTCTTAGTTAAATCTTTAACCGCTTGATCATTAAACATGTTACTTTCACCTTCAGGCATATCTTCAGAGAAAATACCAGTAGCCGACCCAATATTATCAAAATCAAAGTTAAAGTCTTCTTTCTGTCGTGATGACTGAGGAATCTCTTGTTGAGCAGGTTTTGGACTAGCAGCTCTGAATCCGGTGATCTCTACATAATCATCATCATCTGTCTTCTTTTCTGTTTCCACTTTCTTTTCACCTTCACCCCACCATTCTCTTTGTCTAGCTTCCTCTTCTTCAGCATATTGCTGAATGATTGCATCAACACTGAGTGAACTTGGATCAATTGCTATATTACCTTGAGGATCAAGATAACATTCCCTGTCTGGATCCCACCTTTTAGCCCTTTTTGCTTCTTTGTAAATGGTATAGATTCTGCTTACTTTTGTTTGGGCCTTCATTCTTCTGTTCACAAACTTTTCTTCTTCTGTTCTTGTATCTTTGAACGGAACAATCTTTCCTGCTGCGAATGCGTAACCAACCGCATCTTCTTCAGGCAATAACTCACTCCAGTCGTATCCCTCATCATCATGAATGACCGCTAGAGCTCTTGACTTTTCCTTTTCTTTTTCTTCGATCTGCTTCAGCCTTGGAGGTTCCGATTTGTTCTGATGATAAAAGGCTTTCTTATAATAATCTTCTCGGAACGGATTAGCCGATTCATCAACATACTCGTTTCTGCATTCTCGTTTAAAGTGACCTTTTTGTTTGCATTTGAAACATGTCACTTTAGACTTATCGAAACCCAATTTGGTAGATGGACCACCAATTGTTTTCCGGCCAGTTATTCCATGAAGCGTTGTGCCCGACGAACAGCACTGGCCATAGCCCAACGAATATCAATTAGCTCCATTTCTTCAGGATCTATTTGATCGTAGTCTTCCTTCGTCAGGTTGGTGTTACCTATCTTCCCAGCAACTAACCCCTCATATGACTCCAATACAGATGCCAAGAAAATCATCTGTTGTTTCGCCGACTCCTCACTAAAATTCTGACCATTTTTCAAGTCAACTGCAATGTTACATTGAAAAACATTCTTTGGTGCAGTTTGCTGTTGGCTTGATGTGCTTGCAGAAGGTCCTTGACTTGTAGTGTTGGAAGACATTCCTCTATGAAAACCACTGTGTGAGGTTTCTTGAGTCATTGGTTGTGAATTTTCTGCAGTGAAAGCTGTTTTTGGAGATCCTGTCTTTTGAATCAAGCTCTTTGGATAATAAAGTTCCACATTTTGATGATATAAAGAGTGATTGACTTTATGTGTTTTCTTTATTTCGAGCTGATGACTCTCAAGTTTCTCTATCAGCAAATCAACTGTTAGAACAGTTGGTTGGATTGTATTCTTGATCATCGTTGCGAAATATTGCCAATCCATTTCGTCCGGTAAAGAATCAAATAACTTGTCTACAAGCTCTTCTTGAGTAAAAACAATTCCATGCCTGGCCAACTCTAGCTTTAGATGCCCGAAACGTTCAATCATTTTTGGAACAGACTCATTTTTAAGACAACCAAACAGATCAAATTCCTTTTTCAGTAATTTCTTTTTGTTTTTAATGATTTCTGCAGTACCGACACATTTCTTTTGTAATTATCCCAAAGATCCTTGGCGTTTGAATAATCAATCAGTGAGATAATATCTTCTCTCACTGATTGGTTAATCAATGCTAGGCACTTTTGTTCTGCCACAAAATATTCAATCTCTTTACTTTCTGACATGTTCTCAAAATCTTCTCTTCCATTGTTAAAACCATTTTTTAAGCTTTTCCAACTGGGATACGCGAAGGCTTTCAACCATTCCTCGAATCGTTTTGCCCACCGGTTATAATCTTCAATTGCTAACAGCTTTGATGGCTTATTGTAAGTTCCATAAGCACTTTCCACACTAAGTGCTTCTGTCAACGTCTTTCTCGTACTTGGAGTATTCTCATTTGTTCGGTTTGTTGAATCATCTCCACCATTGCCAGCAAACGCATACATTTCACTGAATGGGTTCATGAATTCTTCCATTGTTAAGTACCTGAGATATTTATCAAACACTTAGTAAAATTTTGAATTTTAAAGATGTAAACACAAAGACACTTGGATCGAATGGTTCGTTCGATCGACCAGCACACCCACAATCGACTGGCTCGTTCGATCGAGTGACTCGTCCGATCGGCTGACAGACACAACTATGTAATCAGTACACAATTACTGTTCGATCGAGTGGCGTATTCGATCGGCTAGCAATATGATATCAGCAACAATGTCAAAAATCAACAATGCTGTCCGTTCGAACTGCTCGTTCGATCGGCTAACACTGATGATGTCAGCAACACTTGAGAATATCTGAACGGTTATGCAACTGGAATGATGACGTCAGCAAGTACAAGAATCGGCTAGGCCGTTCGACCGGCTGACATCAGCAAACATGAACAGTTTTCCATGGATTTTGATCAATTTGAACAAGTTTTAGATTGAATTTGATTGTGAAACTTTGTAGAATTGTAATTCTAATGATTGCGATTCAATTGATCGCAAATTTGTCAGTTTTTAACCGTAAAATCTCACTGAATTTTAAGTTTTTCTGGTTTTATGATGTAAAATTGAAAAGTAAAGCTAGATCTGAGAAGAATATAGAAGAATCGGTCAAATTTCTGGCGAAATTTGAGTCGGAATGATAGAAATAACAAATTTCCGATGAAATTTGTTTCTGACACAGCAAACACGACTTGAATTCCGGTGAATTCGTCTCTAAATCAACAAGAACGGCTTGAATTCCGGTGAAATCGTCTCTGTAGATCTCGATTCAGCTTCCTATCGCTCTGATACCACTTGTTGGTCCCTCTGATGGGATCTTCCTGTTCGTAAACGTAGTTGAATCGTAAAGTGATCAATGTGCGGAATTCATGTAATCACATAGCAGATATACAAAGACAATATTCTACTCTGAATCACCGTCTGAGATTCTATTGAATGATGTGAAAGTATACAAGAACCAGAAAGAACTCAGACATACAAAGGTAGGTAGCCAGTGAAAGTGTCAAAAGGTTGTAAATAAACTAACCTACCGGCTATTTATAGGCAAGGCCAGAATAAGAGAGTGCTGGCCAATCGGCTGGGCTAGCCGATCGGCTGAACATCTTAACCAATCGAGTAGCCTGCTCGATCGGCCGGGCTGTCCGATCGGCTGGTCTAGCCGATCGGCTGGCATCAATCAGCACTTAACAAAAACTTCACCGATTCTGTCCTGGTTTACATACACACAAACAAAACATACATACAACTATACAAAATACGACTACTTGTTGACGGAAGCTACAGACGTTATTGCACTAACAAAACAACTGCAGGGAAGGAAGAGCAAGTTCAAAAAAAGAGAGGAAGAAGGAGCAAAATCCCAATTTTACCTTTACCATCCTCCGTATACACCGGTTTGTCTTCCCGGTCCATCTTCCAATTCAAACTCATACTAGCACCAACAAGGGCTTTCTCCGGCAAGACAATGTTAGGAACGTCCTTCAGATCTTGATACCAATTCTCGTTAACAGGGGTCTGAATCGTTTCAATAGGGACGTCTTCTTTTCCCCTTAGAACCATCCTCATCGGAATCACCCCTGCCTTGATAAAGAAAAACTTATGTTTCCAATCATGGAAAGATTTTGGAGGATGCTGCAAAATCTTCTTTGAAGACACTCTTTGGACAAACGAGTAAAACCCTTGGGTACAGTGCATTTGGTGAAAAACCCTAAATCGAAGGACTGTCGGCTCAATATGCATCGTCCGACACACAAATTCGAAATGTCGAACCCTAACCATGCCAATAGGGTGCAGTTAGGAGATATGAAATTTATAATACTCAAGGATTTCAAGAAAAAATTTGGTTATAGGCAAGCGAAAGTTGCCTTCCCAGAAAAAATACCAAAAGAGAGTGATATACCCATCCGGAGCATCTGCTGCTGTCTGACCCTCTTCAGGGTACAGGGTACCCCAGTTCTCCGGGAATCTAAAGTTTCGAACCAAACCATCGAAAGTTGCTCTGGGCCACTTTAACGGTGGAAGTTCAACAGACATTTCTTCGGATAAGTCTTCTTGGTGTTCTCCGGTTGACATAAGAAGAAGAAAGGACAAATTTTTACCAGGTAATGAACAAAGGAAAGGGAAAAGTTTTCAACAAAGCAATGATTAATAGAAAGGGACAACTCAAACAAACTTATATACTCACCACAATAAATAGCATCGGTAACTGCCATAGCACCCTTTCCGGATATCACAGTTACCCAAGCGACATGAGCAAGTGAGAATCAACACAAACGCGAGTTCACGCGCGCATGCAAAGCACGGACAGTAAGGGACAACTGACAGTGACAGCCTGTCACTCAGTCCTTACTATACCAGCCCCATCTAAAGTCAAAGATTTTCAAAATCTTTATAATAAGCAAAGTAAGTCTTCTCATAAAAGATTCCCTACTTTCGCGCCAAAAAGCGTTTCCCTATCATAAGTCCAGTGCTCCACTTACTTGCATAAGAGCAACACTAGACTGGGGGGACTTGAAGAGGTAAGGTCCCGAAAACCTTGTAACAAGTACTTAGGACCTTACCATAACCTTGTCTTTCAGCCCTTTTTGACCTTGCGCGGCCGCGCACTGGTCCTACAAAGAAGGCTTAAGAAGCAGATAACAGACAACACTTGTGCGCCAAAAGGAAATCATAAATCCTCGCGCTTTCCTCCATAAACTGTAACGCCCGGCTATTTTTTTTACTTTCCATTGATAGGAAGTTTTGTTCGTAATTCTATTTTTGGAAACCTTGTATTCTTGTAATCATTTCCTTTCTTTGTAATCTTTATTAAATCGGGACTTGGATCATTAATGAAACTGGTATTTTATTTCATATATGTTGTATGCACTCTATTATGCTCGTATGTTCAACTTCGTGCATCAATCGATGTTAATCATTATACTTGGAATCTATGTGTGAAACTTGTGATCAAACTAAACTTATGCTTCGAACGTGTTTTGAACAAGAACGACACTTGATTGATACTTATACGCTCGATTATACTTGGTTTATACTCCTCATGCATAATCATATCTTAATCTATGCCATTGTGGCAAATGTGGTCCCTAAAACACTTTAAAACATCAACCATACAACTCTAGGGGCCAAAATTGTAATAAAATGAAACTTATCCAGAACCACAAGTGGCTCGCGGCCCGCGTGGACTTAGCCTGAAACCTCAGGCGGGCCGCGTGAGGTCCCTGGTCGGCAGAAGCTCCAACAGTCGCGACCAGCTCCATTGTTTGAGCGGGATTTCAAGTTTAAACCGAGTTTTGGCTCTAGTAAACATCTCTAATCAACCCTAATCACCTCCCTATAAGTACCCAAGCTTCCCCAAGCACTTGGACACTTTCACCGCTCTCAAATTTCACCAAAACACTCCCAAATTCAAGCAAGAAGTTGCATTTTCGGACAGATTCATACCTCTACACTAAACTTGGTATAACTTGCTCATTTCTTGATGAAAACACTTGATTCTTCTTCCTATTTGCTTGGTTAATCATGGAGTTTGATTCCTTGACTTCTCCTTGGAGAAATCAGACCTGGAATTGCTCCGAAATTGACCAAAAACTTTCTGTTTTGTTACATCTTATGCAAACTTCATCCAACTTGTGTTTAACACAACTCAAACCAATGTCCTAATGCTTACAACCTCTCTTATGGTTGGTTAAGCTTAAAGACATGGTTGAGACATCTAATTAAGAGGTTAAAACCTCATAAACTTTCTGTTTTAGTTAGGGTTTTACCCACAAGTAGTGTTCAAGTATGAAGCTTGATGAATGTGTGATGGTTGGACAAGCTTGGGCTATCCTTCATAAGAATCCACTCATTACTTGATGTTTTCTATAGATTAGTTGTTGTTATTTCCTTAATACTTGTATGTTCATGACCCTCCTTGTTGTTTATAACAACAAGTGTAGTGGTGAACAATAGAGGTGCCTAAATGGGAGCTTGTTCTTCCTACCTCATGCATGTACTCTATGACACAAAGAGGTGCCTAAATGGGAGACATTGATCTCCTACCTCATGCTTGAATCGTAAGACTTGTAACCAATATAATATCTAGGCTATTCTATATACATACATATATACCTAAGTAACTAAACTTGATGATAACCTAATAGTTACTTGTCAAGAATATGTTACATCATCTATGACCATGCTCTTGTTACGACTCTAATGGACCTTTGAATCCATGAAATCATACCAACTCTCTTGAGTTCTAATAGTGTCAAGAACAAGGGTTATGTGTACAAGATGATTATTTTTACGTATGTTATTTCTATACATTTTAAACTCCGAATCTATAATCTTCCGTAAACGCCAAACTCACACACCTTGTTTGCCTCGTGTAGAAGGACAAGGTGCTCCAAACTAATCCACCCACCAACTCACTCGCGGGAATTCAAGTAGGAAAAGCTTGCAACCACCGTGAGTATACTCGTATTCCCCCTTTTACTTTTATCACTTTTGGGGTGTAACATGTTTTATCTATCAACAAACTTACACATGAACATTTTGCTTAAACACATGAACTCCTATAACATGCTTGTATACGTGATGGCTTGATACTTTAAACTTGGGTGAAACTTATGTGTTGAATTTATCATTAACTTCGTACGAGCCAAACCGTGACATATGTAGCGCTATAGGATTAACGACCCGCCCTTTATCATCGGTAATGTCATGAGCATATTGCGTTTCCTTGGTTTGATATGTTAGACACATGCCATATTTAAATGTTTATCTTGAATCACATGCTTGCTATGAGGAATTGTTTAAAACTTATCTTTTGCTATGTATGTATCAAACTTGTATACTCGCCTTTGCTTTTGCATTGAATTATTGTAAACATGTTACAGGTTGATGATGACGATGCTATGAAAAGAAGTAGCGTTGATGCCTAGATACACATATAGACGTTTAGGTTTAATATGTCGTATTAGTTTTGCTTATGTTATCATGTATTTCTTTTGAAGTTGTTGTTACTTGAGTTTATGTAATGTTGACAATTGAAAGTTATGAAATGAAATGGGGATTATTTAATTATCGTCACAAATAGTGTTATGATGTCTCGAGCAATCTTCACACTTCGTCTCATCCCGATGTTTCCGCCATTGGTTGGGGTGTGACAGATTGGTATCAGAGCCATAACTATAGGGAATTAGGAAAATTGCCATGCTTTTGCCCTAATCTATAGTTCTAGGAATTCTGCCTCTTATTTGTTGTTTAAAACTTTTGTACTCTACCATGCATGCTTCCTAGCTATACTTTTGATTAAATTTATGCGCCTTTCCTAAGGCTAACACGAATTCACTTATGCTATTTTATACTCTTGTAACATCAACGAGACAACTTTACCAAAATAGGCGTGAAACCCACAATTTGGTAAACGACTCTCACTCTACCTTTAATCTATTTTTGCACGAAATTTCACCATTAAGCTAGGAGTGACATCCACAACTTAATGGTAATTTCCATTTCAACTCTAGCGGACCCTTGTCAAAGTGTCAAAATTTTATTTTTGGCCGACAAGTACCAACCACATTTAGGGTACGAGATCGTCAAGTTAGGGGTGAAACCCGCATCTTGTCGATTAAGTCCCATTCCTTGATTTTTTTATTCTCGCCAAAGTCCCGAATGTTCCAATCATTTAGAGATGTGTAGTAACCGGAAGGGTAAGATACCGTTAATCGCTTCTCGATGAGAGTATCTTACTTATAGGCCAAAGCACAATATCTCTAAATCGAAAGGACTTTCGACCCACTTTGGAATTGTCGACGTTTCTCTACCCGAAACAATCCTATGTTTTATTGAGCCTCTCTTTTATGTATCTCAATTTATATGTGATTTTATACTTGAACGTTCATTCGTTTCGAAATGTCGTTTTAATCATTTCGCACGTTACCGCAATCACAAACAATAATAATTCTCGTGAACAAACCAAATTTACACCCCCTTTACGCAACTTATGTGTTATACTTGTTGAATGTATGTTGGAAACTTATGCTCTATGTGAACTTTACTTGATACATGAACACTTACTTGCTTTTACATACACAAACCTTATTTTCAATTAATGATCAAGTCTCATCCTTTCCTTCTCTTTCAATCTTTTAGATGTCGTCTAGCTCTTCCAAGAAGCAAAAGTCAAAGAAGGGTTCAACTTCCACCGCCATGTCTCAAAAAGATTGCATGAAATTTATGGCCAAGCAATTTGCTAAAGTCCTACCCGACATCTTTAGCAAGATTCAAACCGATTCACCGCATGGCTCTGTTGACTCAAAGGCAGAAAAACCCAAATCGACCTTCCAATTTAAGCAATTCATGGCTTGTAAACCCTTAGAATTTACTGGCAAGAATGGCGCTACCGCCATGATGAACTGGTTTGATGCCATCGAGCTTACCTTCTTGCAAAGTGGCTGCCCTGACGAACTAAGAACCTTGAATGCAACTAGGGTGTTTCGTGAAAAGGCACTCGAGTGGTGGACGACTGAACATAACAAAAAGGGAAACGAGGTTGCACATGCTATGCCTTGGGACGATCTCAAACAGCTTATGAAAGACCACTTCTGTCCTCCTCATGAACTCCAAAAATTGGAGAACGAATTTTGGAACCTTGCTCAGAAGGGGAGTGACATGGATGGCCTGATTACGCGCTTTAAACAACTCAGTGTTCTCTGTCCTGGACAAGTTGAAACCGTTCCCAAAACCGTAGCCAAATTCGTCCGTTGTGTTGCACCTTCCCTGACAAACCACCTTGCCTCTGCCAATCCCCAAACCATTGAAGATGCTTTTCGTATAGCCACCGAACTTAACAACAACTGCGTTCTTCATGGAACCTTTGACAAGGTTTCAACAAAGAGTGCACGCCAAGCTACAATTGACTCTTTTGATGAGCCCAAACCCTCCCAACCGTCTAAGAAAAACCAAGGCAAGAAGCGGAAGGCTTCGAGCCAAAATTGTGCGGTCGTCACTCTGCCAAACCCACAACCCCTGCAAACCATGCCTGCTTTTGCCAACAATGAAACTCCACGCAAGGTTTACACTGGAACGCAACCGAAGTGTGGCAAATGCCAGTATCATCACCCTCCAAACGCTCATTGCCGAAAGTGCGACAAGTGTGGCCGAAGTGGGCATACTTCTCCATACTGCCGCAACCCACCACAGGCCTACCAAAACCAAGCCCTTTTAGCTCCAAATCAAGTCGCCCCTGGGCGAGCATGCTACACTTGTGGTGATACTAACCATATGGCCAACGTGTGCCCTCAACGTTACCAACCGCAGCAGCCTCGACAGCAGCAACCACAGCCTCAGCAACAGCAGCAACAGGCCCAAGAACCCGCTAGAGGTCGAGCTTTCCTTCTCACCACCGCTCAGGCTCAAATCGCGAACGACGTCATTACTGGTACGTTTCTCGTTAACCATGTCTATGCTTCATGCTTATTTGATACTGGTGCCGATAAAAGTTTTGTGTCGTTAGAATTCGAGTCCTTGCTCAAGTGTAAACGCTCTAAGTTGCCAAAATCTTTCGCTGTCGAAGTCGCTAATGGTAAAACCGTCGTTGTCAATTATGTTCTCTCCAATTGCTCGTTGGTTCTAAACGATCATACGTTCTCAATCAATCTCATACCCATGCAAATGGGTAGTTTCGACGTCATAGTAGGTATGGACTGGCTTAGGCGAGTCCGTGCTGAAGTCGTTTGTTTTGAGAAATTCATCCGCCTTCCCCTTCCAAATGGTGATTCTCTACATGTGTATGGCGAGAAACCTTCTCAAGGTCTCAAGCTTATGTCGTGTATCCAAGCGAGCAAATGCTTACGAAAGGGTACTTTCGCCTTTCTCGCCCACATCGTGGAGAAGAGAGACAAAGGCCCAAGCATAAGTGACGTTCCCGTCGTACGTGATTTTCCCGATGTATTCCCTGAAGACCTTCCTGGTCCGCCTCCTGCTTGTTCTGTCGATTTTCGCATCGATTTAGTGCCTGGTGCTACGCCTGTCGCTAAGTCCCCCTATCGTTTAGCACCCTCTGAGATGCAAGAGCTCTCGAGTCAACTTCAAGAGCTTCTTGACAAAGGCTTTATACGCCCTAGTACTTCTCCTTGGGGCGCTCCCGTTTTGTTTGTCAAAAAGAAAGATGGATCATTTCGTATGTGTATTGACTATCGTGAGCTCAACAAGCTTACTATCAAAAACCGATACCCTCTTCCTCGCACTACTGCTGGTCATGACAGCATTTGGGTAATCGTTGATCGATTGACCAAGTCAGCTCACTTCCTCCCTATTCGTGAATATTTCAAAGTCGAGAAATTGGCTAAGGTCTACATGAAGGAGATAATCTGTCGTCATGGTATTCCCATTAACATCATTTCTAATCGTGATGCTCGTTTTACGTCTCGTCTCTGGCAAACTTTTCAATCTGCTATGGGTACTAAACTCAACCTTAGCACTGCCTTCCATCCTCAGACTGACGGTCAAACCGAGCGTACTATCCAAACCTTAGAGGATATGCTTCGTTCATGCGTAATAGATTTTGGTGGCAACTGGGATTCACACTTGCCCTTGGTCGAATTCTCGTACAATAACAGTTATCACGCGAGTATTCAAATGGCACCTTTCGAAGCATTGTATGGTCGCAAGTGCCGTTCGCCTATTTGTTGGCACGAGATTGGTCAAGCCCAAATCACCGGTCCCGAGCTTATACAAGAGACAACGGACAAGATTTTACAGGTTCGAGACAACTTATTGAAAGCCAGGAGCCGACAAAAGAGTTACGCTGATAAGGGACGCAAACCTATGGAATTCGAGACAGGTGACTTCGTGCTTCTCAAGGTATCCCCTTGGAAGGGCGTGGTTCGATTTGGCAAGAAAGGGAAACTCGCACCTTGCTACGTTGGTCCTTTCAAAATTCTCGAGAGGATTGGCAAGGTTGCGTATAGACTGGACCTGCCCGAAGAACTCAGCAATGTACACCCTGTCTTCCATGTGTCCAACTTAAAGAAATGTCTAGCTGACGAAGGACTCCACGTTCCTCTCGAAGACTTGCAAGTCAACGAAACGCTTCACTTTGTGGAAAAACCGGTCGAAATCATGGACCAAGGAACCAAGCAATTGAGGCGCAGTCGAATTCCTATTGTCAAAGTTCGATGGGAAGGAAAATGTGGCGCTGAATTTACTTGGGAGCTCAAAAGCGAAATGAAGTCGAAATATCCTCATCTTTTCCCTACGTCTTCCTAAATTTCGGGACGAAATTTCCTAAAGGAGGGGAGACTGTAACGCCCGGCTATTTTTTTTACTTTCCATTGATAGGAAGTTTTGTTCGTAATTCTATTTTTGGAAACCTTGTATTCTTGTAATCATTTCCTTTCTTTGTAATCTTTATTAAATCGGGACTTGGATCATTAATGAAACTGGTATTTTATTTCATATATGTTGTATGCACTCTAATTATGCTCGTATGTTCAACTTCGTGCATTAATCGATGTTAATCATTATACTTGGAATCTATGTGTGAAACTTGTGATCAAACTAAACTTATGCTTCGAACGTGTTTTGAACAAGAACGACACTTGAATTGATACTTATATGCTCGATTATACTTGGTTTATACTCCTCATGTATAATCATATCTTAATCTATGCCATTGTGGCAAATGTGGTCCCTAAAACACTTTAAAACATCAACCATACAACTCTAGGGGCCAAAATTGTAATAAAATGAAACTTATCCAGAACCACAAGTGGCTCGCGGCCCGCGTGGACTTAGCCTGAAACCTCAAGCGGGCCGCGTGAGGTCCCTGGTCGGCAGAAGCTCCAACAGTCGCGACCAGCTCCATTGTTTGAGCGGGATTTCAAGTTTAAACCGAGTTTTGGCTCTAGTAAACATCTCTAATCAACTCTAATCACCTCCCTATAAGTACCCAAGCTTCCCCAAGCACTTGGACACTTTCACCACTCTCAAATTTCACCAAAACACTCCCAAATTCAAGCAAGAACTTGCATTTTCGGACAGATTCATACCTCTACACTAAACTTGGTATAACTTGCTCATTTCTTGATGAAAACACTTGATTCTTCTTCCTATTTGCTTGGTTAATCATGGAGTTTGATTCCTTGACTTCTCCTTGGAGAAATCAGACCTGGAATTGCTTCGAAATTGACCAAAAACTTTCTGTTTTGTTACATCTTATGCAAACTTCATCCAACTTGTGTTTAACACAACTCAAACCAATGTCCTAATGCTTACAACCTCTCTTATGGTTGGTTAAGCTTAAAAACATGGTTGAGACATCTAATTCAGAGGTTAAAACCTCATAAACTTTCTATTTTAGTTAGGGTTTTACCCACAAGTAATGTTCAAGTATGAAGCTTGATGAATGTGTGATGGTTGGACAAGCTTGGGCTATCCTTCATAAGAATCCACTCATTACTTGATGTTTTCTATAGATTAGTTGTTGTTATTTCCTTAATACTTGTATGTTCATGACCCTCCTTGTTGTTTATAACAACAAGTGTAGTGGTGAACAATAGAGGTGCCTAAATGGGAGCTTGTTCTTCCTACCTCATGCATGTACTCTATGACACAAAGAGGTGCCTAAATGGGAGACATTGATCTCCTACCTCATGCTTGAATCATAAGACTTGTAACCAATATAATATCTAGGCTATTTTATATACATACATATATACCTAAGTAACTAAACTTGATGATAACCTAATAGTTACTTGTCAAGAATATGTTACATCATCTATGACCATGCTCTTGTTACGACTCTAATGGACCTTTGAATCCATGAAATCATACCAACTCTCTTGAGTTCTAATAGTGTCAAGAACAAGGGTTATGTGTACAAGATGATTATTTTTACGTATGTTATTTCTATACATTTTAAACTCCGAATCTATAATCTTCCGTAAACGCCAAACTCACACACCTTGTTTGCCTCGTGTAGAAGGACAAGGTGCTCCAAACTAATCCATCCACCAACTCACTCGCGGGAATTCAAGTAGGAAAAGCTTGCAACCACCGTGAGTATACTTGTATTCCCCCTTTTACTTTTATCACTTTTGGGGTGTAACATGTTTTATCTATCAACAAACTTACACATGAACATTTTGCTTAAACACATGAACATTCCTATAACATGCTTGTATATGTGATGGCTTGATACTTTAAACTTGGGTGAAACTTATGTGTTGAATTTATCATTAACTTCGTACGAGCCAAACCGTGACATATGTAGCGCTATAGGATTAACGACCCGCCCTTTATCATCGGTAATGTCATGAGCATATTGCGTTTCCTTGGTTTGATATGTTAGACACATGCCATATTTAAATGTTTATCTTGAATCACATGCTTGCTATGAGGAATTGTTTAAAACTTATCTTTTGCTATGTATGTATCAAACTTGTATACTCGCCTTTGCTTTTGCATTGAATTATTTTAAACATGTTACAGGTTGATGATGATGATGCTATGAAAAGAAGTAGCGTTGATGCCTAGATACACATATAGACGTTTAGGTTTAATATGTCGTATCAGTTTTGCTTATGTTATCATGTATTTCTTTTGAAGTTGTTGTTACTTGAGTTTATGTAATGTTGACAATTGAAAGTTATGAAATGAAATGGGGATTATTTAATTATCGTCACAAATAGTGTTATGATGTCTCGAGCAATCTTCACACTTCATCTCATCCCGATGTTTCCGCCATTGGTTGGGGTGTGACATAAACAAAGGATGAAAATCCTAAGTTAAACACTTCCGCCTAATGATGTCCAGACTTGGATATTATTTACCCAACTGGTGCCACACGATAAAGAGTCACACAGGATTATGGCAATAACCTTCTAGAAGGACCCAATCGTGCACCACTAAACGGTTACAACCGTCTGGACACGTGTCATCACCTCAGGCATCCCTGAAATCACGATGATGGCATGAAATTGGAGAGAAACCTCCACTTGATCACTTTCCACGTGGCAAACCCCCTGCCATAGATCTAACCAGCGATCCGTGTGCACTCATGTCAGATCGAGAAGCTTAACGGAAGGAAATGTAACCGCTTACGGAGTTAGCATCTTTCGTCAAGCATTTCACCAACGAGTTTTCCCACCCAAAACTCTCGGCTATAAATATGAGAATGGTTCAGGTATGAAATTCAAGTTACACACACTTCGTCAATACTTCTTCTTCTTCTTCATAAACACATACTTATTCTCACGCCGGAGTCGGGTCAAGGAGAGAACCCCTCTTCTCCCCTTGACGAGGCTAACGGTATTTTGTTTTGCAGAGTTTACCGGAGAAGAAGGACAACTGTATCGAATCAAACGAGAAAGAACACCCCCTTTTTTATGCAGATCCAAACCCCCTAGATAATTCGATTCCGGTCAATTATCTAGTGTTTCTTCAATTATGTATAAAAGTATAACTTAGTATTGAGAACATGTAAGTATTTGTATGTATAAAATGTATAAAATCATGTATTTATGACCGATTGCTAGTAAAACAAGTATATGTTTGTTCGTGAGGTAAATGTATATCGAATATGCACGTGACTTGAATATAAAACGAGTATGTATAATCAAGGTGTAAATTCACATAAAATCTCAAGCTTTTATTACGATTAAAGCCTCGGATTACAATGATTTGAATTGAAATATGAATACAAGAGAAACATGTTTCCAAAAATAGAAGTACAAGACAAACTTTCTAAATACGGAAAGTTACGAAAAGCGAGGCGTTATAGTCGCCCCTCCTTTAGGAAATTTCATCCCGAAATTTAGGAAGATGCAACGAACAGATGAGGGTACTTAGTCTTCTTTTCACTTTCGAGTTCCCAAGTAAACTCAGCGCCACATTTTCCTTCCCATCGAACCTTAACAATAGGAGTTCGACTGCGCCTTAATTGCTTGACACTTCGATCTATGATCTCGACAGGTTTCTCCATGAAGTATAAGGTCTCGTTGATTTGAAGATCTTCGAGTGGAACTTGAAGTCCTTATTCAGCTAGACATTTCTTCAAGTTTGAGACGTGAAATGTATGATGAACATTGTTAAGCTCTTGAGGTAGGTCCAGTCGATGCGCTACCTTGCCAATCCTTTCAAGAATCTTGAAAGGACCTACGTAGTGAGGAGTGAGCTTCCCTTTCTTACCAAATCGAACTACACCATTCCAAGGGATACCTTGAGAAGTACAAAGTCACTAATGTTGAATTCCAATGGTTTCCGACGCTTGTCAGTGTAACTCTTTTGTCAGTTCCTGGCTTTAAACAAGTTGTCTCGAATCTGTAAAATATTGCCCGTTGTCTCTTGTATAAGCTCGGGACCGGTGATTTGAGCTTGTACGATCTCGTGCCGACAAATAGGCGAACGACACTTACGACCATACAATGCCTCAAATGGTGCCATCTGAATACTCGCGTGGTAACTGTTATTGTACGAGAATTCGATCAAAGGCAAGTGCATATCCCAATTGCCACCAAAATCAATTACGCAAGAACAAAGCATATCCTCTAGAGTTTAGATAGTACGCTCGGTTTAACCAGCCGATTGAGGATGAAAAACGTTACTAAGATTGAGATGAGTACACATAGCGGATTGAAACGTTTGCCAAAGACGAGAAGTGAAACCACCATCGCGGTCTGAAATGATGTAAATGGGGATACCATGAAGACAAATGACTTCATCCGTGTAGATACGAGCCAATTTCTCGACTTTGTAATCTTCACAAATGGGGAGAAAGTGAGCGGATTTGGTCAATCGATCAATAATCACCCTAATACTGTCATGACCAGAGGAAGTATGAGGAAGCTTAGTAATAAAGTCCATTGAAATACTCTCCCATTTCCAGACATGAATTTTTGGTTGTTCGAGCAAGCCAGAGGGACATTGATGTTCAACTTTAATCTTGGAACAAGTGAGACACTTCGAAACGAAGGTGGCAATATATTTCTTCATTCCAGGCCACCAATAAGATGTACGCATGTCGTGATACATCTTATCAGCACCAGGGTGAATAGAATACCTTGATTTGTGTGCCTCCTTCATCGGAGGTTCTCGAAGGTTATCACGAGTAGGAACCCAAACAAGATCGAGATAGTATACGATACCATCGGATTTAGTTACAAGACTTTCTTCAGCACCACATTGCATCTCATTATAGAGGTTACCCCATTAATAGATGAGTATTGAGCTTCGCGAATGCGGTTTCGAATATCGTCGATGAGTTGGAAGTAACGAACACTCTTGACATGAGTTTTACGACTAAGTGCGTCAGCCACGAGATTCGCTTTACCTGGATGATAGCGAATTTCACAGTCGTAGTCGTTTAATAACTCTACCCAGCGATGCTGACCCATGTTCAGTTCCTTTTGATTAAAGATGTGTTGAAGGCTCTTATGGTCAGTGAAGACCACACACTTGGTACCATAAAGGTAGTGTAGTTCTTCTCATGTATTTTGAGTTGCTTCGACGCGTAAGCGATAACGTTGTCCTGTTTCATAAGAACACAACAAAGATCTTGGTTTGACGCATCGCAATACGCGAGGAAGTCATCGTTACCATCGAGGAGAGCAAGGATAGGAGCATTACAAAGCATGTCCTTGAGCGTTTGGAAAGAATCCTCTTCTTCAGGACCCCGAACAAAAGGTTTATCTTTTTAAGTCAAGGAAGTGAGAGGACTGACGATTTTCAAGAAGTTTGAAATGAAACGATGATAGTAACCAACTAGACTAAGAAACGAACAAATTTCAGACGGAGACTTAGGAGCAATCCAATTCTTCACAGCTTCAATCTTTGCAGGGTCAACATGAATACCAAGTTCGTTGACAATGTGAACAAGGAATTGAACTTCTTTTTAACCAAAATTCACATTTGGAGAATTTGGTGTAAAGTCGTTCAGCACGCAAAAGCTGAAGGATAAGACGCAAGTGTCGCTCGTGCTCTTCTTGAGTCTTGGAATAGCTGAGGATATCGTCGATGAAGAGGATCATGAAACGGTTGAGGTAGGCTTTGCACACACGATTCATCAAGTCGATGAAAACCGCAGGTGCGTTGGTCAAACCAAAGGGCATAACCATGAACTCGTAATGACCATAACGTGTACGAAACGCGATTTTGGGTATATCTTCTTTGAGGACTCGAAGTTGATGATAACCGGAACGGAGATCAATCTTGGAAAAGCATGTCGCGCCTTGTAATTGATCAAAGAGATCGTCGATGCGAGGAAGGGGATACCGGTTTTTTACTGTAAGCTTGTTGCATTCACGATAGTCAATGCACATCTGAAAAGAACCATCTTTCTTCTTGACAAACAGAATGGGAGCACCCCAAGGAGAAGTACTAGGGCGTATAAAGCCTTTATCAAGAAGATCCTAAAGTTGGCTTGATAGCTCTTGCATTTCTGAGGGTGCTAGACGATAAGGAGACTTAGCGACAGGTGTAGCACCAGGCACTAAATCGATTCAGAAATCGACAGAACGAGTTGGAGGAGGACTAGGGAGATCGTCAGGGAAAACATCAGGAAAGTCACAAACGACAGGAACATCACTTATGCTTGGGCCTTTATCCTTCTTTTCCACAACGTGGGCGTGAAAGGCGAAAGAACCCTTGTAAAAGTATTTGTTCGCATGAGTACACGACATAAGCTTGAGACCCTTAGGAGGTTTCTCGCCATAGACGTGTAAAGAATCACCATTGGGAAGAGGAAGACGAATAAACTTATGGGAGCAAACGACTTCAGCGCGGACTCATCTAAGCCAATCCATGCTGAAGAAACAGTGATCTAATAGGACCGGAGTCAATTAGATCGGGGATTTAGTCTCTGCATAAAAGGGGTTAATCCTCTCGTTGATTCGGGGGTTTGGCTGGTTTCCTTCTCTGGTGATCACTACAAAACGAAAGCTGTTAGACTCGCCATGGGGAGAATGGGGGTTCTCTCTGTGACCACCCTCCGGGGTGAGAATAAGTACAGTGATCTCGAGGAAGAAGAAATAGTAAAAGTGAGATTGAAGTGAAAGTAACTTGTGAGATCATACCTGCAATACCTTATTTATAATCGGCTTTTGACGGGAAACTGGTGCGACGAAGATAGTAATGGAAAGTGCTTTTCCGTTTGTTGGTTATTTTTCCTTCCGTCAATCTTCGCATAGATTGTAAGCTCTGATCAACGGTTGGGGAGTCGCCATGTGGAAAGTGGTTTTGGGTAGATCCCTCTCCAAGTTAGTGCTATCATCGTGATTAAGATGAGTGTCTAGGATTATGTCACGTCATCTTCGGTTATAACCGAATGGCCATGCACGATGAGCACTTAAGGCTTTCTAGAAGGTCTACATCTGTACACCGTTGTGCCCTTGCCATATGTCCATCTTGTTGTAACAGAAAAGGTTCCTTTGTTCAAGTCTTGATTTCAGACTCGCGGAGATGTTTGGATTTTACCTTCAAGTCTAACTGTTCCCTTGTGCGCGCCCATGCAAGGGTGCTAGTTGAATGTTTATTTTTCCTTTTCTCTGGTGCGTGTTTATCGAAGACTATTTTCTTCCACATCTTGCTTAGAACCATTGCGCAGCCGTGCAAGGTCTTGTTAAAGATGTTCTTGAAATAAGGCTATGGTATGGTCCTATGCATCTGCGCAAGGTTTCTGGGACCATACTCCTTCATTATTGAACTATTTCTTTCCAAATCCTGTTTAGGGTCGCTGCGCGGCTGCGCAGGTTCTTGTTCAAGATGTTTTTGGGTTAAGGTTGTGGTATGGTCCTATGCGCCTGTGCAAGGTTTTTGGGACCATACCCCTTCAAGTCCCCCCAGTCCAGTGTTGCTCCTATGCGCCCTTGGCAAGTAGGTGGAGCACTGGACTATAGAGATGAAGTGTGCGCTTTTTGCTGTTTGAGAAGTAGCAAGGTTTGTTCGGCGCAAAGTAAACACTTAGTTTGTGAAGTTGGTTGGCTGTGCGCGCGTAGGTACAACTGTTTCCTTGTTAAGGATGTGTAATTGCGTCCGCCTCCTGATGTGGTGGATACCTTAGCGTATTAATATATGACTGTGCAAAGGTTGTCGCGCCAATAAATGTATTGCGATGCTGTGTTAGTAACTTTGGTAATGTGCCGCCGTACAACTTGTTAATGTGCTGTTGCGCAAGTATCTTTGTTATTGTGCTGCCGTGCAAGTAACTGTATTTAATGTGCTGTCGCACATCATTGTTAATGTGCTATTGCACAAGTATCTTTGCTACTGTCTGTTTTAGTTACAATGTTTGTGTAGGATCGTTTTCATACCCAAACGAGTCGATCAGAGGAGTTTTTATCTATTTCAAATGCGGAAACAGAGAAATGGACTTTGAAACAGCTTGCAGATCACTTTAAACCACTTTCTGATTGATATAACACTGTTTACAATCACAGGATAAACCGGCAGCACCTCGGTATCCAAGTCACAAACTGTTACAACTGATTTCGCTCGAATTGCTTTTTATAGCCATGAGATTCCGCTTGAAAGTGTTTCAAGCGAAATAAGAAATGTTGTTGATTCCGATTGAAAGTGACAAATGTCATTTCAAGCGGAATTACTTCCTTCAAGCGAAATCATAATTAATTCTACTATCTCGAACTACGTGCCCTGATCTAACAATCTAGAACAAGACTCGATACAAGACGAAGTCGACAGATGTATGCACCAACAGACTCCCCCTAAGATGTTGACGAGTCTTAAGTGTTAAGTCTTCGCATCTTCAGTCTTTATCAGTCTTCGGGCTTCCTTCACTCTAACTTTTTCAACTAATCTTTCAGGATCAACTTCCTAGCTCTTGCATCTTCAGACTCTCTATCTCTAACAGACTCCCCCTCAACTTGTGCTGGGATCGTAGTCTGGCTAAAACTCTACACACGTATTTATAGGTTCAGGTATCGTAACCTGGCTCACCTGCATATTCTCTACCCAAAACATAAGTTTCATAAAATATTATGATATAACAAATTTAGAAACCCTGCTAACCACTTGTAAACACAAGCTTAAAATGATTTATCATTAAAAATTTCTGATGAACCACTTGTTAAAATATCAATTTTCTTTTCAAACATCTTCAAACAAACTTTCCTAAACCTGTTCATCATGTTTAGCATTCGGAATTTCGAAAATCAACTTTCCAACAATCAATTGTCTAAAATCTTTTTGAATTTTTCAAAATTTATGCTAAAACACACTGAAAATCTTTTTGGATTTTATGAAAAAAAAATATATGCAGTAAAGAAATATTTACATACAATATTTTTGTGAGTTTGTGTAAGAGGATTATATCAGTTTGTGAAACAAATCACCAACACCATTAAGCTTCATTTCATTTTAAGTTCTAAACAATTCACTTAGATCGTCAGTATACTGATCCACTTAAATTTTCATACAAAGTTCAACTGTTTCGAGATACGATATTAATGTTTTAATGACTTAAACTTATCCGCGTATCCCACTACTTGAATATACTCCTGTATCCAAATCCCAATATTCAGTCTTACAGGTGAGTGTACCTAGATGATATCTGTAAGGGGTTAGGTGCGAAACCGTGAGAGCTCAGGTCAGAACTTCCGTTCAGCAGAGAGATGACAGCTCGACTTTTGGTGTGTCCCCTTTAGAGGATCTTATCTTCAACAGCACTTGATTAGCATTTTTCAATGTTTCATCATTTTTTTATGCTGAGGGCGGTGCTTATTTCAAGCAATGCGGAAAGTATTATGCGGGGACTAGGTCAGAATTTCCATTCAGCAGAAGTCCCGGGATAATACCCCAGATATCACTAAGCATAAAGACCTAGTATCTCAGAAGAAGGGACCTTTCAAACAAGATTTCGGGGGTTACCCATATATCCAAGAAATGTTACCCACGATATAAGCAAGTTTGAATATTTAGATTTATATCTCGTTACAATCTACTAAATGTGCAAAAACCTACTGGCACATCCACAGTGAGATTGTTTATCACATTTTTAACTTTCCATTTCTTTAGCATGTTGTGATAGTCCACTGATGTACTATTTTTTCCTCTTTTCACAACAAAACTCATTTTTGATTTTATCATGTTTTTGGCTTTTTCAAATTTTCTAATGTTTTAGGATTTTCTGAAATTTCTACTCCCCCTAAAATGCAAACACATTAAAAAAATTTGAAAACAAACTATACAAGAAAATTGACAAACTGATATCGAATCGCTTCAGATCGCCATCCACTTGGCATAAACAATCAGAACTCCCCCTTTCAACAAACTATTTTCCCATTTAGATTTCAAAACACTTAAGTTTGTTTTAATCAAAATGGTTTTTCCGGAAAATAAGTTTTGTTTTAACCACTGGTAGGTTAGGGGTAAACTCATCACATTGTTTTTCGACCACTTATATGAGGATTACATAAAGTTAAAATTAATAACCTTGAGTAATCACTTTGTCAGAACAAACCTCTGAACCACTTGTAAGAAAATCAAGTACAACTTAATGTCCCTGATTTATCACTTGTAGGAATACCACATCTACACAGATTCATTTTATCAATAAAGATGCCGATTCCTGCTTCACATTTACCAACCTGGAAGCTCCGGTAAGTCACAACCTGTAAGATTCAACAATTTTTAAAATTCATTCACAAAAACAAACTATATCAAGAACGATGCCAATTCCTGATCCACGATTACAATCTTGGGATCTCCGGCAAGTTAGGTTTTTCAATGAAAGAAAATGTCCACCCAAGCCTGACAAGCCTTGGGTGTTACCAACTCTTCTTTAGTTGGGGTATAGGTTGCTTTCTTTGTTGCATAAAAGTCTTTTACCCCTTTAACCTTCCCATCGATCATCTTTTCAAAAATTTTCTTTACATTTCCATTAAAAGTTTTCTCAACATCAAATTCATTCTTTTCAGAATAAAATTGATTCGAGATATCAACTTTCCCAATCTTTTGTTTAAAATTTTCAGTCCTCAATGGTGGAAAATTCGCATCATCCATTAGAGGAACTGAGTTTTCATTCTTCTCAACAACATGTGGCTCCTCTGATTTTGTGGAATCAGATTCATCGCCAGATTTTGCCTCAGATTTCTTAACAACCCAGTTTTGGTTGTCAAGCTTCACACTTCTCCTATAAAACCTTTTCGAACATTCACCAACTTCATATATTGAATTTTTAAACACTTTAAATTTCTCAGTTGGTGGTTCGGTTTTATCGACAACTACTTCTTTGAGTTTTTCTGAAACTCCCTGTTTTGTAATGGATGCTTTGGGACAATTCCAAGCGATGTGTCCAACTTCCTGACACCTATAACAAGTTCTAGTCTTTCTTCTCTGATGAGCTTCACTTTTCTTCTTCTCAGCAAGAAATTCCTGGTTTGATTGTCTCCAGAATGAGCTCTTCTTTTCCTCCTCAGCAGATGGACTTGAAACAAATTTTGTATTTTTAGAAATTTTCTCATTTTTATAGTTTTCTGGAGGAATAAAACCAAGACCTTTCTTTTTGAAATTACCATTATGGTTTGGTTTCTTTTGAAAATCAGAACCATAATTGTAACCCTTTTTCTTGTTTAAACGCTGTTGAACTCTTGAAGTGTATTTTTTAGGTTTTTTAGTAAGATTTAAATCCTTTATTTCAGAAATATTAATTTCTGTCATTTTGAAAACCTTTTTAATCATTTCAATTCTAACACTTCTTATTGGAAATTCTTTATCAAAATATAATTTGTCAGAATCATTCAAAGTATATACAACTTCAAATGTTTTGTCATTCAAATTAGATTTTGACAACAAAAATTCTTTACTATAAACCCGTTTTCCCGACGTTTTTGAACTTTTTCCAGATGAACTCGAACTCCTGACTGACAAACACGAACTTTCGGACTCGGATTTTGACTCTGACTCCTCATCCTTATCCAACACCTGATCGACCATCCTTTTTATTAATTCAGACTCATGATCTGTGTCGGACGCTGTGAACGTGACGTCAATATTGTCTAGCAACACATCGGTTATCTCGGATTCTAACTTTATATTGACTGCCTTTTTTAATTGTTCCTCATTTGGTTTTCTAGGTGAGTACCCTTCCCAAATTGGAGGCGGACACTTATTATAGCAGACAGTCTGTTTCTTACCAGTATCCTTTTTCTTCTTTGGGTGTTCGTCTTCAAACACTTCAAAACCTGCAATAGTTGGATAAATTCGGTCAATTAAGTAATCAGAACTCGAATAAATTCTTAGTAATCGTCTGATTCTTTCATTTTCAGCTTTCTCAATTTCCAACCCTTGCTTCCATTTCGCACATTCTTAAATATAAAAATTTATCTCTTTCTGCTTCGACATCATTGTTGCATTCATCATCTTCAAAGCATCTTCTCTTTCTGAGTTTGTCTTTTGCAAATTGTTCACTGTTTTGTTTAAAACATCATACGACTCCTTCACATTTTTAACATCAAACAGCAACTTTTCTTTCAATTTTTCTGATTCACTAAACCTCTCATCTTTTTTTTACATTGTTTGCAGGATTCCAAACATGTAAGACAGGGTTTGGTGACTTCAACAATCTTTTTGACCTCCACAATCTTCTCTACTTCAACTATCTTCTCCACTTCAACTATCTTTTCAACAATCTTGATTTCTTTCATTTCTTTTGCAACTTTTCTCTCTTTGAGTTTCTTCAGTTTATCTGCAAAATAAAATTCAAACTGTCAGAAGATAAAGGAGTTTTTCCAACATTTATCTGTTCAATTTCTTCATCATCATCATTGCCTTCTGTTGAACTATTTTCTGAAGAAACAGATTCTTCATCTTGACTTTTCTCTTCATCAGATAATACAGCTATCCATTCCTTCATCAACTCTGGCTTTTGAACAATCTGAGCAATGAAAGCTTTAATATTGGAATCAGCTGGAATGTACTTGTCCCAGCTAAAACCTTCAGCCATTTTCTCATCATCTTGATCAATAATGCCATAATAAGCTTTCTTATTCGCATCTTCGATCATTTTTCCATGTGCAGTTTGTGAATCCTTTTGTTGATGCGTTTGATTGGTGATTTGTTGATATATAGCCTTTCGATAGTAATCATCTTTTCCAAACGGATTCTTTGATCCACTAGTCTCCTGATTTTTGGACTCTCTTTTGAAGTGACCTTTCTCCCTGCATTTAAAACAAGTAACTTTAGATTTATCAAAACCTAAAGCTGAAAGATGAGCATCCAAAAAATTATTTCTTCCTGTAATCATTTTGAACTTTTCAGCTCTTCTCAGAACACTTGCTAAAGCCCATTTTATATCTATAAGCTCCAATTCCTCTGCATCAATCTGGTCGTAATCTTCCTTTGTTAGCATCGGATTGCCAATTCTTCCAGCAATCAATCCTTCGCAAGATTCCAACGCAGTAACCAGCAATGCCATATGACTTTTCGCAACTTCTTCTGAAAAATTTTGTCCATTTTGAAGATGCAATGCCACATTGCACTGAATCATATGCCCACTACCAACAGTTGCACTTTGAACATTTGGAGGATTAACATTTGAAAATCCACTAGTGTTGACTGAACTTTGACTGATTGATCCAGATGAATTTCTTGCACTAAATGCGGTTTGGATCTTTGGACTAGCTTCAACAGTTTGAACATTTCCTTTGTAGTACAGTTTGATATCTTGTTGATGACTTGAGCTATTCATTCTGGCAATCTTTTGTTGTTCAAGATCCTGTGCCTCAAGCTTTTCAATAAACTGTCCAATCGACAATCTACTAAACTCTCCAGAATTTTTTAAGATCATCAGATAAGTACCCCATTCTTTTTGTGGTAACGCGTCAGCTAACTTTTCCACCCATTCTGCTGGAGTTTTAGTAATCTTTAACTGAGACATGGTACGCACAAGATGACAGTATCTCTCAATGAGAGTTTTTGTAGTCTCCTCTGGCATACTGGTAAACAACTCAAACTCCTTTTTCAGCAATGATGCTTTACTCTTAAGCATTTCTGTGCTTCCTTCAAACTTCTTCTCAAGTGCCTCCCAAATCGAAAATGCACTACCATCATTATGAAGCAAAATGAAAATGTCTTCTTTGACAGCTTGTTGTAGAAGACTAATCATCATTTTCTCTCCTTTATAACTATCTCTCTCTTGATCTGTAAATTCTGAGATGATTTTATCAACTCTCAAAGCAGTCTGAGGTCTAACATACTTTGTTTCAATGCTTTCCCAAGCTCTCAAATGGTTTGCCTGAACCCAGTTCTCAAAACGATTCTTCCATCCATGATACTCCTCAATTCCCATTAGTTTCGGGGGTTTTTGCAAAGTTCCGGTTTCGTTTTCTAAGTTCATGTTTTGAGCAATGGCAGACGAAGTAGTCGAAGATGTAGCAAACGCGTTATAGAACTCTTCTTCCATGATTCGGTAAAAATCCCTTTTCAAGCGGAATATCCTGTTCAAGCGGAAACAAACTTTCAAGCGAGATTAGTACTTTCAAGCGAAATAACCAAGTTATTTCAAACGGAATAACAATTTGGAGCGGAAACTGTTCAAGCAAAATCACCAACTCAAGCGGAATCAGCACACTTTGGAGCGGAATCACTGATTTAGCTTGAATTTTCAAGCGGAATATCAATATTGAAGTGGAATCAGACTATTTCAAGCGAAATCACTGATTTCGCTTGAACTTTCAAGCGAAATAACTACTTTGAAGCGAAATCAGCCAAGCGAAATCACTTTTTCAAGCGGAATCAGGGATGTTCGTTCAAGCGGAATCAGAACTTTGGTCCATTTTAGTCATTTTTAATCCGAATTTTGGTCTGAAACTTTTAAGGGCTTGTTAAAACACAGTTTTACACAATATGCGAGAAAATGAGCCGATTTTAACTGTAAAAACTTGTTGATTTTGAAAAGAAAGTGTAGAAAACAGAAATTTTGAGCTGAATCGGTAAGAACTCCTCCTCCTGAGCTCTGATACCACTTGTAGGATCGTTTTCATACCCAAACGAGTCGATCAGAGGAGTTTTTATCTATTTCAAAGGCGGAAACAGAAAAATGGACTTTGAAACAGCTTGTAAATCACTTTAAACCACTTTCTGATTGATATAACACTGTTTACAATCACAGGATAAACCGGCTGCACCTCGGTATCCAAGTCACAAACTGTTACAATTGATTTCGCTCGAATTGCTTTTTATAGCCATGAGATTCCGCTTGAAAGTGTTTCAAGCGAAATAAGAAATGTTGTTGATTCCGCTTGAAAGTGACAAATGTCATTTCAAGCGGAATTACTTCCTTCAAGCGAAATCACAATTAATTCTACTACCTCGAACTACGTGCCCTGATCTAACAATCTAGAACAAGACTCGATACAAGACGAAGTCGATGGATGTATGCACCAACAGTTTGCCTGAGTACAATTACTTTGCTTAGGTAGGACAAATAAAGATGGTGTGAAGCTCATGTGTAAGCGTAGGGTTAAACCTTGCGCGATGCGTGTGACCGCAGACCGTTCATGAGACTTGTGTTACCATAGTGTTTTTGTGCTTACCGAATGGAATTGCATGCATTTGTAATAAAACATAGAAGCATAGTGGAAGTAAAACTTTGTATTGATTTGGATAAGGCGCAGAGGCCAGTAGATACAAAGTAGTTAATAAATAAGATAATTATGATGCATATGTAAGTAATGACCGTTGTACTGTACGCTGGTTAGCGTTGTGTGTTGTCCAAGTACGAATGGTTCTGGGGTTACATATAGCACCTGCGCAGCTGTTGCGCATTCCAAGTACGCGGAACGTCTGTTCCGTCGAGCCGTCGTAAAGTGGGCGAGAGCTTTCCCGGTTTTTCAGCGTTTGACGCTTCGTTGTCTCTCAGGACAAAATCTCCCGGCACGAAAGTGCATATCCGTACTCGAGCATTGTAATATTTTTCTAGTTTCGACTTGTACCTAGCCTCATGGATGGCTGCGTTTTCTCGTCTTTCTTCGAGGAGGTCCAGGTCAAGTCTGCGCTCACGCTTGTTGTTTTGTTTCTCCATGGCTAGCATTCGAAGTGACGAGAGGCCGATCTCCGCCGGAATTACTGCTTCTGAACCGTAAACGAGGCTAAACGGCGTTTCCCCCGTGCTAGTCTTTGGCATAGTGCGGTGAGCTCATAGGATGCTTGGGAGGTCATCAACCCATCCCCTTCTTGCGGTTCCCAACCTTGCTTTACTGCTATCTACAATCTGTTTGTTGACGCTTTCAACTTGTCCGTTTGCCTGTGGGTGCGCCATGGAGGCGAAGCTATGTTCGATGCGCATTTCTTTCATCCATTTTCGTAGATCGTCAGATGCAAAATTGGTACCATTATTTGTGATAATGCGCAGTGGCAATCCGAACCGGCATATGATGTGTTCCCAGACAAATTTCCTGATTACCATTGCGGTGGTTGATGCTAAAGCTTTGGCTTCTACCTATTTGGTGAAGTGATGCACAACAACTATTGTAAATTTTACTGCGCCAGGTGCATCGGGAAAGGGACCTACTAAGTCAATTCCGCATTGCTGGAAAGGCCACGCTGCAGTTACTGGAACCAAAGGGTTCTTTGGGCGAAGTGTCTTTGGAGCATGACGTTGGCATGATGTACATTTGCGCAAGATCTCTACAGCATCTAAATGCATACCGGGCCAATAATAGCCCGCTCTCATGATTGTTGCCACTACCATGCGTGGGCCAGCATTGATTCCGCATAGTCCTTCATGGATTTCCCAAACTAGATACTGCGCGTCATGTTTGTCTACGCATCTTAGGAGAGGACCCATGTAAGACTTGCGATACAAAATTCCATCCGCCATCTCATAATTAGCGCTTTGTGTTGAATTTTTCTTGCCTCTGTTTTTCCCTTCGGAAGAGTTACATGTTGTAAATACATAATAATTGGGGACATCCAAGATGGATTCCCAACTTCTGTCATGTTTATGTGTCTCAGAGGAACGGATGGGTTTGAGAGAACTGTTAGGACCGGTTTGACTCCGAAACGATTGCGAAACGTACGTGTGACGTGCGGAATCCATACACGAACGTGACCGAATACACGTGATGTAATATAAACTGTGATTCTATTAGATGAATCTGAAAACGTACAGCACCTGAATCACAAACACGAACTTTCTCTCTCTAGCCTCTAGCTCTCCAAGATGTAAAATGGCAAAAGTTCTAAAACAAAGGCATAAGCCTCCTATTTATAGGCCAAGGGGTTTAATGAGGTTTCTCATTAATTACAATCATGCCACCTTGCCTTTTTGACTAAGTATCACTAATATAACAATATAAATCTCGTTTTCTACGGTTTCTGCTACGGACTAGATTGACGGAGGCGATAGACAGATAATGCACTAACAGACTCCCCCTTGGATATTGCCGTAGTCAATCCGTAGTCAAACTCGTAGCGTCTTGTCTTTCTCTAACTCTTTCTTTGAGTCTTCTTGAAGCTTTAACACGTCTTCATCAACGTAGACTCTCTTTTGTTTGAACAGAATCCCCGTGGATCTGTTTTCAGCTTCAGCTTCTCCTTGTTGTATAAACTCTTTTCTTCATCAGGCCCCCCCTTTCGTCAAGCTTCCGTGCTTTGGGATCGACACCTTTCTTTCCGTATACAAGCTCTTTCAAGAACGATACCTGGCTCTTTGCACGCTTCCGTTTGCGTTGAGCTCGTCTTCAGACTCCCCCTTAGACTCGGCTTTCGGGATCGTAGTCTGGTATAACATCTGCAATTCTCAAACATTTATAAGTAACAACGTTTTGAACATTCAATTTTCCAGAAATCGTAATTTGGCACTATTCAACTCTCTAACTCACTCCCCCTATCAACAATATTTACAGATTTGGCAGTGTTAAAGAGTCCAACTCCCTCACAGTTAATCATCCAAGTCCAAACTAATGACCTTGGAGATATCACAAACTGTTTTTGAAATTTTTGATTTTAATCCAAGTATCAAATTAATGAACTTGTTTTATTTTCAGAAACACAATCAACTTACTTAGATTTTGAAACTCAGCAACTCAGACATCGGTTTATCAAAAATAAAGCAGAAATCAAAATCTTTTTGTATTTTCTAAAAATATAAAGCAGTAAAGAAATATGTACAAACATATTTACAGACAATATTTTTGTTTGAGTATGCGTCAGAGGATCATATCAGTTTTTTTGACAAATTACTAGAACCGTTGAGCTTAATTACACATTAGGAACTAAACAATTCACTTAGATTGTCGATATACTGATCCACTTAAATTTTCATACAAATTTCAACTGATTCAGGATACGAATTAGATGTTTTAAGAACTTAAACTCATTCATGTGGCCCACCTCTTGAATATACTCTGTTTTGGTCAAAAATCACACAAGGATAATGCAACCAAACTTTATGTAAATAGGGTATGATGCTTGGTTTGTAGAAAAAGTAAAGGATCACTTCAATGTGAAATATGCAAAGACACAATGATTTATACGAGGAAAAAGCCCTTGATCAATGTATGATCTCCGGCATAAAAAACCTCGGGTGATGGCAACTACCGATCACCAAACTTCAATATAAGAAAAATAGTTACAACTTTGGATGATAATGAGCTGAGTACAAGGATCACTATAGTTTCGAGTGTCTAAGCGTGTGAGAGTTGTGTTGTGTGTTCTTCCGAATGAGGAAGAGTGCTATATATACAAGTGTAGGTGACCTATTTTAGGTAAAAAGACTAATAATCAGCTCATTACCCCTTTAGAAATAAAAGTAAATCTAGCCTAAATTATCGCCCTTAAATCATGCCAAGTTTCCATATCCTTCACAACGTCCATCTCCGATTAAGCACATGCCATAGTTGTAAAGACGTGTCCTTTAATTGTGATGCTTAAGAGCGGATCCTGCTAGATGTCCTGCAAAACAACATTAAATTCAACGAAAGCAACTGTTAGCATGAGGATCCTATGATGGTCCGTGATCCTGATCTTGGAACTCTGCTGAGGATCACTATCTGCCAAAGAAACAAGGATCACTGGTTAGGATCACATGTGAGGATCATGTATTGTAAAAATCCAGCCCTAACAATTGCCCCCAAAATATAAGGAGTGATTTTGTAAATAAATGAGTTATATTTTGTTCTGATCTTATCTTCAACGGACAACTCGGGTAACTAGCCGTTATAACCGGACTAGCCGTTGCGATCATTACGTCACTGAAGTGACATCCCTGCAAATCATGATTATAAATAGGAGATAGGGTAAGGATCGATTTGCATTTAAATTCAGGATATACTCCCTTTATAATCTCCACCGAAGATTGATCAGGTATTCTCTTTCTTTCTTCCTTTTCCTGCTCTGTTTTTTTTTTTTTTTTTTTTTTTTTTTTGCTCTTGCTCTGTTTTTGTTTCGCCACAAGTATGTTGCTCCGAAATTCTCCCCATAAGGATCACGAGAAGAGTAGTCCCCTGAAAAGCCAAGGGATCATTAAGGACTCTCCTACGGAGAGATGCTGCTTTACCGATGCTCATGTAGATAGGATTCGTCATTGCTTTCCGGCGGATGCTGTTTTCAAATCCTTCACATCCACTGCTTTGAGTGACTTTGTTTCAGACGCCTGGGTGGTCTTTCCTGCAACTCCGTTTACCATAGGATATTCGTATCCTTTTCCGGCCTTCACCCAATCTTTCTTTTCTTTGACCGGCATATCTTATATCCAAGCTATGCCGATGATCTGGAGGGTCTTGTATACCTTCGAGAGGATCATCGAGCAGGAGGGGATTGATTTAGGGATGGCAGAGCTGGCCGAGCTTTATGATCTTACCACGTTTGGTTCTCATCGATACTTGCTGAAACGGAAGGCCGGGGAGGATCACCCTGTTTTAAAGGTTACCAAAAATGATACAAACTGGAAGCGTCGTTTCTTCTTTGTGAAGAGGGATACCCTCCCTAATGGGAAGGATCTGCCCAAGGAGTGGGCCACCCATGGTAGATATAGGATCCTGGAAGGATCACCATCAGACTTGTCTCTTATGATGAGGATCACTAATGTCTTTTTTGTCTTTTGTGTTTTTTCAGCTATATCCGTTACTCATCTCAAGTTAACTCCTGCTGCAAGAGAGAGAGTTTTAGCTTTCAAGAAGCTTGATCCTGAGACCAGAAGTTTTCAAGTCACCATCCAAGATTCACAAGAAGTATCCTCCGCATCTTCCATAATGTCAAGTAAGTATCCTTACCAAAAAGTAAGTTCTATGTAAAAATATTAAATTAGTTAGGAGACTTATCTTGTTTTGATTGTGTAGGTGCTGGGAAATCTGCTAAGTCCGCCAAGTCTGCCTCCTTGTTTGGGATTGATGATCTTGCCAACGTCAAGTCTTCGAAGAAGAAGACTCCTGCTGCTAGTCCCTCTGCTTCAGCCCCTAAATTACCCATTAGGGGTAAGGGAAAGAAGAGGAAGGCCCCGGAGGATCTTCAAGGATTTCCTCTGCTCCGCCAACAGTTTCTCGACTATGTCAATGAGGTAAGGATCATTGCCCCTGTTGGTTATCCTGATGGTTTTGAGGATCACCTGAGTCTGACGTCATATCCTGTTTTTCTTGCAGAGATTTACCGAAATAGAGACTTATGTTAATCACGTTGAAGATCAAGACCGCCAGATTGCCGACCTTCAACAGATGGGTGTGCTGAAGGATCTCAAGATAGCTGATCTTGAGAAGGAGCTCCGGGCTACCAAGGATAAAGCTGTCAAAGCACTGATCAGCTTTGACTACGAGAAGCGTGACATCACCCAGGATGCTAAGGTCTCTGCTGCGATAACTATGTATAAGATCCAGCTGCAGATGGCTGCGGAGGCTCAGGATCCTTCCTTTGACAAAGGCACATGGGACGTGGAAGGTTGGAAGGCAAGGCTAGCAGAGTTGGAGGATGACGATGATGCTGAGGATATCCCAATGCTGGAGGGTGGTGATGCTGGCAAGGATCAGGGTGGAGAAGCTAGTGGAGCCGGTGGTGATGAAGCCTTTGTGATCCTGCCGCCTTTAATTTCCTGCACCTGCTAAGACCGCATAGACAATGGACACCCTTTGCCAACCCATGTGGACGGGCCACGTTTTGCTGGTAGAAATGTGGGTTGGCAATTTTGACAACTTTTTTGAAAGGGTTTAAGATCCTTTTGTTAATAATATAACTTTAATCTTTCTGGCTTATCTCGTATTGTTATCCTTTATTTATCTTCTTATTTTCCAGTTTGTTTTAGAAACATATTTTTTAGAGTAACAAGAGTTGAGCAAACCATGTTTAATAAATTTAGGATATGATCCTAGATCAAATATCCTGATACTGAAAATTTTTGAAGCAATCAATTTCAAGGATCATAGGTTTAGTTGTCAAAGTGTAAGGGTTGTTTAGTATAATCAAAATAGTCAAGGATCATACCTGAGGATCCAAGTTAGGATCCTAACCTTTGATCAAGATAACCATAAGTGAAATTTTAACGGATAACAAGGATTAAGGATCCTTATTTGTTTAGCTTCGAGAACCTGAAAAATGGAACATAACTTGGGACTAAGCCAATGTAAAAGATAAATTAGTAGCTGGGGACATGCCCAAAGGATAACGGGGGATGATCCCAAAGGATCACTGGGGACAAGCCCAAAGGATAACTGGGGACAAGCCCAAAGGATAACTGGGGACAAGCCCAAAGGATCGTATGTAAACTGGAGTATGGCCCTTACTGGCGACTATCCAAACTTAGTGACATGAAAATGTCAAAACCTTAGCTAACGTGAAAACGTTAGAAACCTTATGAACGGATGTATGGTACGTCTACCATTATACGTAGGATCCTGGGTATAGCCAGTACGATGAGGTTGTCAGCCCCGGAAGTGGGTACTGGTCCCAAAGACGTGAACTATATCAGGATCATCGTGCGCTGCTGGCGGAAACTGGGGATAATCCCAAGGATAACTGGGGTTGGACCCAAGGATCTGCGTTGCTTTTGAAGATCTTTGACGATATGCTGTAGATACCTGAACTATCATAACTCAAATGGTTCGTGAGAAGAGGATGAAGGATACAGGATCCTTATCCTTTGGTAAAAAGTAAGGAAATGTAATAGTTTTAAGATAAGGACATTACCAGAGTAAGGATCACTGACATCACCGGGATCCTTTGAGGATACTTCAATGTAAGGATCACATGCTTGAAGGATCACGTTCACATAAAGTATCTCTTTAAGTGAACAGCATTCCAGGCTCTTGGTAATAAGTTTCCTTCCATGGTTAGCAATCTGTATGCCCCCTTTCCTGCTTCAGCCTCAATCAAGTAAGGGCCTTCCCACTTTGGTGCTAACTTTCCGTCAGCAGGATTAATAGTGTTTTGGAATGTTTTTCTCAACACCATATCTCCGACTTGGAACTTCCTTATCCTAACATTTTTGTTGTAAGCACCAGCCATTCTTTGTTGGTAGCTTGCCATCCTTATCCTAGCCAGGTCCCTGATTTCCTCAATAGTATCCAAATCCTGAGCCAGGATTGTAGCATTCTCTTCAGGATCACGAGCACTTGTTATAGCGGTTGGGATTACCATCTCTGTTGGGATCACTGCTTCTGCCCCAAATACTAAAGAAAAAGGTGTTTGACCAGTGGCATTCTTGGGAGTTGTCCTGTCAGCCC
Organism: Helianthus annuus; assembly: GCF_002127325.2. Lineage (NCBI taxonomy): Eukaryota > Viridiplantae > Streptophyta > Magnoliopsida > Asterales > Asteraceae > Helianthus > Helianthus annuus. The sequence goes on along the minus strand of NC_035436.2, from coordinate 51,918,602 downwards.
ATAGCACATAAGGTAACTCCTCTGCCCATTTTCCCTTCTTGGTTCCTAGCTTCTTCTTCAGATTGTTGATGATGATCTTGTTGGATGATTCTGCTTGGCCATTGGCTTGTGGATGAACTGGTGTTGATGTTATCATCTTGATTCCCCAACTGTCACAAAAGTTAGTAGTTCTGCTTCCAATGAATTGGGAACCATTATCACATACAATTTCAGAGGGAATGCCAAATCTAGTTATAATGTTTCTTTTGATAAAGGATATCACTTCTTTTTCTCTGACTTGAGCAAAAGCTTCAGCTTCTATCCACTTAGAGAAGTAGTCAGTCATGGCAAGCATAAATACTTTTCCACCAGGTGCTTTAGGGAGCTTGCCAACTATATCCATCCCCCATCTCATGAATGGCCAAGAGGATGGTATGGGGTGTAGCAATTCAGCTGGTTGATGAAGGATATTGCTGTGTCTTTGACAAGGATCACATTTCCTAGCATATTCTACAGCATCCCTTTTCATGGTTGGCCAGTAGTATCCTGTTCTAAGGATCCTTGAGAACAATGCCCTGCCCCCAGTGTGGTTTCCACAATCTCCTTCATGGAAGTCTCTCAACACTTCTTCAATTTCAGGATCCTCGATACATCTCAAATATGGTCCTGCAAGAGATCGTTTATATAGCACATTATTTAAGATTGTGAATTGAGATACCTTAATCCTGAAGGCTCTAGGATTTTCTCCCATTGGAATCTCCCCGTATCGCAAGTATCTTATGATTGGTGAGATCCATGATGCTGCATAAGATTGAGCTTCCTCACTAGGGATTACTGCAGTATCCTCTTCTATTTCCATGGCTACCTGATTTTCAATAGCAGGAGCCAGGATATGGATGATAGGGATACTTATATCTTCTGGAATCTTTAAGGATGATCCTAAGTTGGCCAATGCATCAGCTTCCGTGTTATCCTCCCTTGGTACCTGTGTTAAGCTGAAAGAGACAAAAGAGAGTGCCAATTCCTTGACGATCTCTAAATATTTGGTTAGTTTTTCACCTTTAACAGCATAGGATCCATTAAAGTGATTGGTGATCAATAATGAGTCTACATATACTTTAAGATACTTTACCCCTGTATCCTTAGCAATTTGTAAGCCAGCAATTAAGGCTTCATATTCAGCCTCATTGTTAGTTGCTTGGAACTCACAGGCTATGGAGTGGGGTATTATGTCCCCCTGTGGCGATTTTAGTAGTATCCCGAGCCCTGTGCCCTTGACATTTGAGGATCCATCAGTGTGTAGTATCCAAGGATCCTTGGTCTCATCCAGCTGCTGGACTTCCAATTCTGCTTCTTTTTGTAGATCACTACTGAAATCAGCCACAAAGTCAGCTAATGCTTGGGATTTAATGGTTGTTCTTGGCTCATATCTTATATCATGGGCACTAAGCTTTACTGCCCACTTAGCCATTCTTCCTGACATCTCTGGTTTCCTGAGGACATTCTTAATTGGAAAGTTAGTTCTAACAACAATAGTATGGGTTTCAAAATAATGCCTTAACTTAGTTGATGCCATGATTAATGCAAGAATAAGTTTTTCGAGGTGTGAGTACCTGGATTCGGCATCAAGTAAACTCTTGCTTACATAGTAGATAGGATATTGTGTACCTTCATGATCCTTAACAAGGACAGCACTTACAGCGGTTGAGGATACCGCCAAATATAAGGATAACACATCTCCTTTTTCGGGCTTTGTTAATGCTGGTGCTGAGGACATATATTCTTTAAGGGCTTGTAAAGCATTCTCATGTTTCTCAGTCCATTCAAACTTCTTGTTCTTCCTTAGGATATCGTAAAATTCTTTACATTTTTCTGAGGATTTTGATATGAACCTGTTCAGAGCTGCTATCCTGCCTGTTAGCCTTTGCACATCCTTAACATTGGCAGGGGACTTGATGTTCACTAGTGCCTTAATTTGCTCCGGACTTGCTTCAATGCCCCTCTGAGTTACCATATATCCTAGGAATTTACCTGCCTTAACGCCAAAGTGGCATTTTGAAGGATTAAGCTTCATGTTATAATTATCAAGGATATCAAATGCTTCTTCCAAATCCCTTAGGTGATCCTCAGCTTTCTTTGATTTGACTACCATATCATCTATGTATACTTCCATAGTTTGTCCAATTTGATCTTTGAACATCATATTCACCAGCCTTTGATATGTTGCACCTGCATTTCTTAATCCAAAAGGCATGGCAATATAACAATACAAACCTGTTGGGGTCATAAAGTTTGTATCCTCTTGGTCAGATGGTTCCATCTGAATTTGTTGGAATCCAGATGATGCATCCATAAAGGTCAACAGTTCATGCCCCGCTGTTGCATCCACCATGGAGTCAATGTGGGGTAATGGGAAAGGATCCTTGGGACATGCCTTATTCAGATCAGTGAAATCGACACATACCCTCCACTTTCCGTTTTTCTTTTGGACAACGACCACATTGGCTAACCATTTTGGATACTTTACCTCTCTGATCATACCTGCTCGAAGTAGTCTCTCTACTTCTTCTTGGATAATGGCATTCCTTTCTGGTGCAAACTTCCTCCTTTTTTGATGGATTGGTTTGATAGACCTGTCAATGCCAAGTTTGTGAGTAATAATATCCTTAGATATACCTGTCATATCTTCATGTTTCCAAGCAAAGGTAGAATTTCTTCTTTTGAGGAAGGATATTAAGTCTTCTTTCATCTTGCCAAGGATCCCTGATCCGATATAGATTTTTGATTCAGGATCACTAGGATCCAAGAGGATTTCGTCCACGTCTTGTTCCCTTGCCTCCAAGACATTCCTCGGAGGATACTGTAATTGCTATTGCTCCCTTGGCTTCGAGGTTGGCTTCATGGATGAGGTATAACAATCCTTAGCCTCCTGCTGATCACTGTCGATCTTGATTATTCCCCATGGGCTAGGGAGCTTCACACATTGATGGTAGGTGGATGGGACTGCTTTCATATCATGTATCCAAGGCCTGCCAAGGATAATATTGCAACAAGATAAAGAGTCAATAACACAAAATTTCCGATAATTATGTAATCCTTCCACGTAGATTGGGAGTTTGATGTCCCCCAGAGTTTTCTTCGTTTCTCCACTGAATCCTACAAGCACGGAGGATCTTGGTGTGATGTCTGATTCTGGAATACCCATTTTCTTCAGAACATCAAGCTGGATAATGTTCACTGAGCTTCCTCCATCGATAAGGATCCTGTGGACAAAATGGTTAGAGATAAAGAGAGTAATAACTAAACTATCATGATGAGGATCCTGAATGTTAATGCGATCATCCTCATCAAACGTTATCATCTTCCCTTCTGAGACACTTGATGTTCTAATAGGTCTTTCTCCATTATCCATTTTTGACTCCTTTGCATGCCTTTTGGCCGCTGAGAAAGATGTACCACAGATGTCTGATCCTCCGGAAATAAAGTTGATCACTTGTGCATTTGCCGGAGGTGCTGGAGCCTTTTCAGGGATCCTTTCAGGATCCTGAGTCCTTTGTTTTTTTCTTCCCAACAATTCTTTCAGGTGCCCCTTGCTTAACAGATACCCAATCTCTTTTCTTAAAGCTATGCATTCTTCAGTTAGATGCCCGAAATCCTCATGGTATGCACACCATTTTGACTTGTCTTTAGTCCCGGATGGTTTATCATTCTTCCTGGGCCACCTAGCTTTTTCACCTAGATTCTGCATTGCAAGGATTAGTTCATGATTATCAACGGAAAAACAATATTCTGAGATTGGAGGATAATCTTCATCATCCTCTTCTTGGTCAACAGCATGCACATTCTGGTTCTCATTTCTATGGTAGGATTTGAATTTGTTGTTCTTGAAGGAGGATCCTTGCTTCTCCTGTTTTGAGGATCCTACTTGTCTCTCCTGGATCCTATTGTCATCCTCTAGCCGGATGAACCTGAGTGCCCGAGTTCTTACTTCATCTAGATTCCTGCATGGTGTCATAACAAGATCATCATAGAATAATGAATCCTTAAGCAGTCCCATTTTGAAGGCTTCAACAGCCGTAGCCATATCCAAGTTGGGAATGTCCAAGGATTCTTTACTAAATTTAGTTATATAATCCCTTAATGATTCATTATGACTTTGAGTTACCCTATATAAATCACTGGTTAATCTTTCAAATTTTCTACTACAAGAGAATTGGTTATTGAATAAATTAACTAAATTAGCAAATGAAGTAATAGAGTAAGGGGGAAGACTTAGCAGCCATTTAAGAGCTGATCCAGTAAGAGTGGATCCAAATCCTTTACATAGGCATGCTTCCTTTAGCTTTTCCGGGATTGGATTGATCTCCATCCTTTCCCTGTATTGTGCTATGTGCTCCTCAGGATCCGTTGTACCATCATACAGCTTCATAGTAGGGATATGGAACCTTTTGGGTACCTCTGCATCACAAATTGGTGGTGCAAAGCGAGATACCTTATGGCTTCCATCTGCGATCTCTGGGATAGGCTTGACTACCCCTGGAACACTTGAGATCATATCTTTTAGCTTCTGCAACTCCCTGGCCATAGCATGATTGATACCTGTATCCTGCATGAATCCATGGTTAGTGGTAAGATAATTATTTAAAGTGTTACCTCCTATTGGGTTCAAGTTAGTGAATCCATATTGCTGGGATTCTGGAATAACGGAGGGACCAGTGGAAGCAATGGTCTGCATTGGAATGAAGTCCCCTTGATGGACATCTAGACTTCCTGTTTGCAAACTCTTTAGGGATCCTGGCATCTGGGAGGATCCTGGTATCTGGAAGGATCCTGGTATCTGAGATGATCCTGGAACGAAGGAGGATCCTTGAACCTGGGATGATCCTGGAACGAAGGAGGATCCTTGAACCTGGGATGATCCTGGAACAAAGTAGGATCCTTGAAACTGTTGCGCTCCCGGGTAGGCTCCTGATTTCATGAAGGATCCCATATGCTGGGGATAGGATCCTGCCGGCTGAAAGTGTGAGCCTGATGTCTGAGTCATTGCTGTTGATCCGAGGTGCAATCCTCTTGATTCTCCCATAATTTGCACGTCTGGAATTTCCGATGGCTGAGAAGTGATCATTGGAGTATCAAAGCTCAAGGATTTGGGCATCAGTGGGGAATGATCCTCTGCCGTTCTCCTTTGTCTTTTGAGATCTCCAATTTCCCTGAGGATCCTTTCATTAGTTTCATCCTGCCGCTGCATACGATCCTTCATCTGCAAAATCAAAGTAAATACATCGCTAGTACTGGGAATATAAGAATTCATAGTAGAAGAAGATGGAGGTTTAGAGTTAGTAGGAGTTTGTCTCTTCTCAGCATTCTTCTGGGATCCTGCCGGTGGAGGAGGCAGAGTGTTCTGAGACGAGGTGACTGCAGACATCGCCGTGGACATGTTTTTCAATGATGAAGCCATGTAATTCTTTGAAATGATTTCGAACAGAAAGTTTTCTTATGAATGAAGCACCAATTGCCCCACGGTGGGCGCCAAACTGTTTTGGTCAAAAATCACACAAGGATAATGCAACCAAACTTTATGTAAATGGGGTATGATGCTTGGTTTGTAGAAAAAGTAAAGGATCACTTCAATGTGAAATATGCAAAGACACAATGATTTATACGAGGAAAAAGCCCTTGATCAATGTATGATCTCCGGCATAAAAAACCTCGGGTGATGGCAACTACCGATCACCAAACTTCAATATAAGAAAAACAGTTACAACTTTGGATGATAATGAGCTGAGTACAAGGATCACTATAGTTTCGAGTGTCTAAGCGTGTGAGAGTTGTGTTGTGTGTTCTTCCGAATGAGGAAGAGTGCTATATATACAAGTGTAGGTGACCTATTTTAGGTAAAAAGACTAATAATCAGCTCATTACCCCTTTAGAAATAAAAGTAAATCTAGCCTAAATTATCGCCCTTAAATCATGCCAAGTTTCCATATCCTTCACAACGTCCATCTCCGATTAAGCACATGCCATAGTTGTAAAGACGTGTCCTTTAATTGTGATGCTTAAGAGCGGATCCTGCTAGATGTCCTGCAAAACAACATTAAATTCAACGAAAGCAACTGTTAGCATGAGGATCCTATGATGGTCCGTGATCCTGATCCTGGAACTCAGCTGAGGATCACTATCTGCCAAAGAAACAAGGATCACTGGTTAGGATCACATGTGAGGATCATGTATTGTAAAAATCCAGCCCTAACATACTCCCGTATCCAGAATCTCAATATTCAGTCTTACAGGTGATTATACTACAATGATATCTGTACATAAATTAGGTATGCGAGGACTGAGGGATCTCAGGTCGATACTTCCGTATGCGCAGAGAGATATCAGTTTCGACTTTTCAGTATGTCCCCTTTAGAGGATCTTTTAGTTACAACAGCAGCGACTATCAATTTTATTGTTTCATCTGCATGCTGAGGGTTTATGCTATGTTTCAAGCATTTGGTGAAAGTATTATCCAAGGACTAGGTCAGAACTTCCATTCAGCAGAAGTACCGGAATAATACCCCAGACATCATTGAGTATGAAAACCTAGTATATCAGAATACGAGACCTTTCAAACGAGATTTCAGGGGTTACCTATATATCCAAGTAGCGTTCCCCACGAAATAAGCAAGTGTTTGAATTTAGGTATATATCCTGAAAAAGTTTACTAAATGTACAAAAACCTATCGGCATATCATCAGTGAGACTGTTTAACACTATTTAATCATTACAATTCTTTAGCATACTGTAACTGTCTACTGATGTACTATCATTTCCTCTTTTTACGCAAAACTCAAATTTTGAATTTTATCATGTTTTTGTATTTTTCAAATTTTCTAATGTTTTTGTATTTTCTGACAATTTTTTCTCCCCCTAAAATGCAAAACCATTAAAAGAAATTTGACAAACCGATACTGATAGCTTTGTCTCGCCATCCATGTTCTACTAACTGTGCACTGAATTACACTAAAAATAGTAATTACCCCCATGATTTACAACACACTGATTTTTACAGTTTGAAAACCGTTTTTCAATCTGGTGAAAGTAATCATGTTCGTTCAGCCGTGAGGGTTTCGGCGTATTCAATCAACACATATTTTTGTAATTTTCTATTTTTGATAAGAATTAAAAAAACAAACATATTTTTGGTTTTTAATTTTTTAAATTTTTAGGGTTTTAAAAATATTGTTTATTTATGTACAGAAAACACATAAACTCCCTGTTTCAACCAACACAGGGTCCAGCAGCCTCTGCCTCCTCTTCATGTGCCAGGCTGCTCCAACTTTCAATTTCACAATCTTCAGTATTCTTGAGCACCTGCACATTCAATTAATTGAATTACTTGAACAATTTAGCCCAGGTCTGTTGAACCTTAGGCATTTCAACACAATAATTTTCATTCAATGCTGGAAATTCATTGTCATTTTTCACAAAAACTTTCTCAATTTTAACTTCAACTTTCTCATCTTTTACCGAATCAACATGCTTCTTAACACTCCATGTTTGACCTTTCGGTGTACCACGTTTGTAAAATTGTGAATCTTTTTGAACATTTTGATTTTGAGCAACAACTTGTGGTTTCCAAAACTGTTGGGGTTTTGTCATATCAACTGAAGTTTTCCAACTTTGTGTTGTTCTGAATCTAGGTGTATGAGAATTCCAGGTTTGTCTTGAATCAAACCTGTTCGGGTTTGATTTCCAATTTTGATTCTAAGCAAACTTGTTTGTGTTGTACCTCCAAGTTTGTTTTGAATCAAATCTGGTTGACCTTTGTCTCACATTCTCAGATTTTTGTTTTTCAGCATCAATCTTCTTTTGATCAACATCCACAGGTTTTAGATTTGGACACTTGCGTGCAAGATGTCCTTTTTGATCACATTTGAAACATGTTCTCATGGACACATCTTTGACCTGTGGTTGTTGCTTTCTCTTTTGAGCCTCAAACTCAGCATTAGACTGTCTCATTTTGAGTTCTTTTTCTTCTGCTAAACTGTTTCCCTGAACAAAATTCATTTTTGCCTGATAATTTGGCATCTCATTTTTGTTCCAATGTTGTTTCTTCTTATAACCCAACCCAGCCTTCATGTTTTTCTTTTTGAAACCAGGTTTGTTATACGAACCTTTATGACTCTTACCAACAAACTTTGAAATCTCAGACTTCTCAATCTCAACTATTTTGAAAACTTTGTCAACTTTTTCTGAAATCACATTCTGAATCGGGAATACAACATCTAAGAAGAATTTGTCTGACTCAATCATGGTATAAACCAATCCCTTTGAATCATCATTCAAATGTTTCTCGGATTTTATGTTTTTCAGATATGCATCATGAAGATTTCCTTCATCTTCATCCTGTGATTCAGATTTACCTGTATCAACCGACTGTTCTTTCAACACACTTTCAACGACTTTACCTACCACCTCTGAATCATGAGAATCATCAGATTTGGAATAGGTTATGTCAATGTTGTCTGGCAATTAGTCTACCATGTTGAAAGATTTTTCGACCTTTTCCTCATCATAAAATGCAAACTTTTCCGGTGGTGGAACTTGATGATACTCTGAGCCAATTCCTTTCTTGTTTTGCTCAGACTCACCATCTCCCGGTTTTATATTGAAAATTCGTTCAAGTACATATGACGACACGTGGTAACTTTTTAACTTGTTGTTATCCTGTTCTAAATCAGCAATCTGTCGCTTTAGCTTAGCAACATCTTCAATATAGGAATTAACAACATCTTGTTTTATAGCATACATTCGTTTAAGCTCTTTGGTTGTTTCAGAAAGATAATTCATTCTAGTTTGAGCATATTTCATTTCGTCTTTTATTTTATCATATGACTCTTTCATAACATGATATGATAATTTCATTGAGTCATATTCCTTTTTCATTTCTTGACAAGCAATTTCTTTTCGTTCGCATTCATTTTTCATTTTCAAAACATCTTCTTTCAAAACTTCATTTTCTTTTTCTAACTTTGTACATTTTCCTGAAAGTTTTTCATCATTTTCGTTAAAAACCTTTTCTTTTTCTAACATCTCTTTGCATTTTTCTTTGAAAATGTTTTCGATTTTTGTGAATTCAAGTTCTCTTGTTCTGAATTGCTCATCTTTTTCAGTACAAACTCTGCACGGTTCCACGCATTTCTTGCACTGTTCAATTTGTTTTAAGACTTCAGAATCAGAATTTACCTCAGTGATAGGCACTTCGGTGTTTTCAGCAGCTTTTGTCTGTATCTGATCAGCATCATCTTGCTTCTCTTCAATACTGACTTCCTCACCATCATTACCAGCATCCACATTCTCATTCTTTTCTTCTTTTTCTTCTTTCTTCACCTCTTTTTCAATCTGCTGTTCTTCAGTAACAGCTTCTTGCACAACTTCAACTTTAACAGCTTCTGACTCAACCTCTTCAGCAACCTTCTTCAGATTGTTCACCATCTCTTCAACACTCTTCTTCATTCTCTCTTCATCCCTTTTTCTTAAACATGACAGCATAGCATATCTGATATCTTTTTCATACTGTTTAACATATGCATCATCTTTCATCACCCTTCTGTAGTATTCGGCTCTCAACGGGACAACAAGAAGAACATCATCAAAAATTATGTCTTTCTTTGGAACAACCGGTTCTCCTTCTCTATTGTAGTAACATTCTCTTTTCTTATCCCACCTTCGACTGCTGACAGCATTTTCATACTCTTCCTGCATGTCATCCATTCTGTTGTAGACCACATTTCTTTCTCTGTAAGTCTTCTCACTCAAGATCTCTTCTCGAGTTTTCTCCTTGATCTCAACTTTTTCTTCATGGATTTCAGCAGTGTCTTTGTCTTTGTTTTCATCTTGAATCTCAGCAACGAAAACAAACTTTCTTTTCTCTGTAATAGCCCTGCCATGAGCTGTTTTTCGAACATTCTCCAAACGATCTTCTTCTGGACAAATAGAGCTCCAATCAAAACCTTCATCCTCATAAATTAAAGCACAAGCTCTTGATTTTTCTTTCGGTTTATCTTCAATCAACTTTGGCTCTTCTCTGCTTCGATGGTAGATCGCCTTTCGATAATAATCATCGTTGAAAGGACGTTCATTTCCTTCAGCAACTTCAGAGTTTCTGCATTCTCTTTTGAAATGACCTTTTTGCTTGCATCTGAAGCAGGTCACTTTGGATTTGTCGAATCCAAGCTTTGTTGATGCACCTCCAAGCGATTGTTTTCCGGTAATCTCCATATACCTCTGAGCTCTGCGAATGCAACTAGCTAAACACCAACGGATGTCAATGAGTTCCATCTCTTCCGGATCAATCTGGTCGTAGTCTTCTTTGGTCAACTCAGAGTTTCCAATTTTGCCAGCTACAAGACCTTCATATGACTCCAGAACCGATGCAAGAAAACTCATTTGCTGCTTCGCTGCATTGATGCTCATTGCTGGAGAATTCTTCAGTTTAAGAGCAATGTTGCACAAAATTTCTTCAGTTTCATCAGAATTTGTCTTTGAAGATGAATGATATCCAGAATGATGACATGTTGACGTTGTTGGTGGTTCTTTCATCTTTTCACCACTAAATGCTGTTTTTGGTGAACCAACGCCTTTATCAGAAGGTGCACTGCCTTTGTAATACAAGCCCACATTCTGTTGATGTGAAGAACCAGTCATCTTGCTTTGCTTCTGTAGCTCCAGATCATGACTTTCAATCTTTTCAAACAGAGAATCAAGAGAAATTTCATCATATGAAGCATCATTTTTTAAGATAAAAACAAACGTTTGCCACTGATCTGCTCGTGGTAACGCTTCAATGACTTTATCAATAAGTTCCTCTCTTGTTTTGTCAATTTTAAAACGTTCAAGTTCGATTTTAAGGTGACAGAATCTCTCTATCATTTGTCTCACTGTCTCTCCTTTTATATTATCAAACAGATCAAATTCCTTTTTGAGTAAAGCAATTTTATTTTTTCTAATCTGTTTTCCCCCCTCCGCTTTAACTCATAAAGCTTCCCAAACCGACTTTGACGATCCATCATGAGTAAGCAATGCAAATATATCATTTCTGATTGTTGTCTGGATCAAAGCAATCATTCTCTGTTCAGCTGCAAACTCAGATTTTTCTTCTCTGGAAAATTTCTTGAACAGTAGATCTTCGTTTTTGTCATCTTTTGGCCTTTCGTATCCGAACTCTAAGCAGAACCAGCTCTCATGTGCATATGCTTTTGCCCAGTTAATGAATCTTTCTTTCCACCAAGTATAGTCCTCGATGCTTTCAAGAGTTGGTGGTTTTGATTGCGTTCCATAGAAGTTATCATGCTTGATATTCTCGTTGATGGCTTTCGTAATGGTCTTCGGTGTAACATTTGCAATCTCGGACGATTCGGATGTGAACGCGTTGAAAAACGTGTTGTAGAATTCTTCAGCCATGATATGAACTTCTTCAATTACCTTAATCACTCGAATTACCTGAATCACACAAAACAAACAAACACTTATCAGTTTAAACACTATCAATCAACTGAAACAAAATAGTACTCGAACTGGTGAATATTCTTGTGCGGACTGAAGGATGACAGACTGTTCAGACTGAAAGTTGACACACTGTGCGGACTGAACTTGATGCGAACTGGGATTTAATTTGTCAAACCGTACGAAGTGCTATGACCTGGATCAAATGCAAATCACCTGACCAAACCACACGACCTGAGACTGAACCACCTTTTGTGAACTAGAATCAAATTCAAACCTTGTGATTTAGCTTTCGCTATCGTCAAACAACAATCAAACTGTACACGAGACAGACAAACAATCAATTGATACACAAAAATGATTGTGCCGCAAGTGATAAGGTCAAACTAATCATGATACGACAACAGTGATTGGGCCGCATGACATGATGAAGATTCAATGATTGGGCCATTAAACTTACAAGTTATATTTGTGCACTTATACTTTTTCGGTTTCAGTTGTATTTTATGTTAATTGTGCACTTATGTCAAACCCACTTGCATACTGTTTTTTATATTTGATTATAAGTGCAACCGACAACTTTTACAATTTCCAACTAACTGTTAATTGGGCCTCAAATATCACTAAGCTGACAATTTGATCACATGGGCTTCAAAAACTGAAACATGGGCCGAGATAACATGCAATACTGACATTTGTAATAATTGGGTCATTACTTATTGTTTAACAAATATCAATGATTGGGCCGATGTTATTTATGTTGCTTTAGTATGATTGGACCTTCATTAAATGGGCGGCACACTTTTAATTCACCACACAATGTAATTGGACCTCAATTGGTGGGCTGCCATCTCTTGATATTATAAACATATGAAAACGATATTATACATGCACAATTACACATCACAATTATACTAATGAAAACCTTCAGCCGACAATTACACATGCAACCCTTAATTGTGATTGGACCGTTCCTTTTGTTAAATGGGCGGCACTTGTATACTGGTTTTTTTTTAAAGTGGCCGACAAACTTGCATGGGCCGACAACTTCTTAGTGGGTCGGTGACTGTTATGAGCGAATCTTTAATGAACCATAAGAGCGGACCTCAACTGTTATTATGAGCGAACCTGATTGCTATCCTATAAGCGAACCTAGCATGTAATATGGACCGGACCTGAATTGTGACCAATATGAGCGAACCTATTTGTACAAATATAAGCGAACCTACTAATCTTAGACCTTATGAGTGAACCTCAATCAACCACAATAAGCGAATCTCTATGAGCGAACCATCTAGGTTTGTTTGAGCGGATCCGTTTGTATGACGCGAATTCGAACAAAAAAAACTTCGATTTCTCCTAAACGGCTAGGAGTTTCGATCTGAAACTTGGTAGGGTTGTAGATCAGATGTTTACGCACAACATATCCAAATTTCAACTGAATCGGACCGTGAAAACCTGTTCGATTTGACGAAAATCAGTAAAAACCGTGAAAAATATGAAAAAGATGAAGAAGAGATGAAATTCGGATCTGAATCTGATGTAATCCTGTGCGAAATCGTGTGATAGATTAGTGCAATCGAGCTCCTGCTCTGATACCACTTGTTAGGACCGGTTTGACTCCGAAACGATTGCGAAACGTACGTGTGACGTGCGGAATCCGTACACGAACGTGACCGAACACACGTGATGTAATATAAACTATGATTCTATTAGATGAATCTGAAAACGTACAGCACCTGAATCACAAACACGAACTTTCTCTCTCTAGCTTCTCTCTCTAGCCTCTAGCTCTCCAAGATGTAAAATGGCAAAAGTTCTAAAACAAAAGCATAAGCCTCCTATTTATAGGCCAAGGGGTTTAATGAGGTTTCTCATTAATTATAATCATGCCACCTTGCCTTTTTGACTAAGTATCACTAATATAACAATATAAATCTCGTTTTCTTCGGTTTCTGCTACGGACTAGATTGACGGAGGCGATAGACAGATAATGCACTAACAAGAACTTCAATGCGGACCTCTTTTGCAAGGTGTTTGAAGCTTGTAGCGGCTAGCTTACTTAGTGCATCTGCATGCTTGTTCTCACTTCTGTTGATGTGGAATATTTTGAAGGTCTGAAACTGATTGATCAGTGTTCTTGCCTGCTCAAGATATAAGGCCATTGCTTCGCCTTTTGCGTCATAGCGACCATTAATTTGTTTGGTTACCAACTAGGAATCGACATGTGCTTCAACATTTTTTGCCCTCATTTTGATTGCTAGGCGGAGACCTGCGAGGAATTCCTCATACTCCGCTTCGTTGTTGGTGCTTTGAAAATCTAGTGGAATGGCGTAGGTAAGTTCGTGGTTGTCAGGGCTAACTAGGCAAAGACCAGCTCCTGCGCCGTCATCGTTGGAAGCACCGTCTGTATACAGGATCTAGACCCTGTCGTCGAAGACTGGGGTAGGATTTTATATGGCTTCGCATTCCTGGATCTTATCGACGAGGACTTCAGTAACAAATCTGCGAGGACTTGGCCCTTGATAGCTGGGCGCGGCTTATACAAAATGTTATATCCGCCCAGTTCAATGGCCCATTTTGCTAATATGCCCGTGACGTCTAGCTTGGACAAGATTTTTCCCAGATGGTAGTTGGTGAGGACAGTTATAATGTGGCCAGAAAAGTACCTTTGTAATCTGCGGATGCGTGAACTAGCGTGAGAACAAGTTTTTCCATGATTGAATAGCGCGTTTCTGGACCAATCAACATTTTGCTGATGTAATAAATTGGAGTTTGGACTGCGTCCCTTTCAACCATCAACACTGCGCCAACTGCTACCTCTGATGCAGAGAGGTACAAGATTAATGGTTCTTCTTTTCGCGGAGCTGTTAAAGTAGGTAGTTGAATTAGGCATTCTTTCATTTCCTGAAAAGCTTTTTCTGCCTCTGGAGGTCATTGAAATTGGCTCTTCTTTACGCAGTTGTGTAATGTGCTGATGAATGGATATGATTGGCAGCATGATTTGCTAAAAATCGGTTGAGCGTGGCTAACCGACCAGCTAGGCGTTTCATCTCTTTGATAGATGCTGGTGACGGCATGAGCTGAATGGCCTCTACCTTTTCTGGATTGATTTTCAAACCATCTTTGGTTACTATAAATCCTAAGAATTTGCCTTCTTCCATTCCGAACGAACACTTTACAGGATTCAGTTTTAGATTAACTCTGCGTAGAGAGTCGAAAGTGCACTTGATGTTTGTGAGCATTGATTCTTCTTCGCGACTCATGATGATAAGGTCGTCCATATAGACTTCTACTGTTACACCGATATCCTCCCCGAAGACTCTATCCATTAGGCGTTGGTAAGTAGCTCCCGCATTGCGGAGACCGAAAGGCATTTTTATATAACAAAATATACCTTTGTCCGTGTGGAAACCTGTCTTGTCTTCGTCTTCTTCCTTCATTTGTACTTGGTGATATCCTTTGTAGCAATCTAGGAAGCATTTCCAGCGGAAGGATGCTAAGGAATCCACTTTCTTGTCTATCTCTGGGAGAGCGTAACAATCTTTTGGGCAGGCTTTGTTGAGGTCTTTGAAATCAACGCACATGCGCCACCCACCATTGTGCTTCTGCACCATTACTGGGTTAGCTACCCAGGTTTGATGTCGGGCTTCGCGCAGAATCCCGGCCTGAAGTAATTCAGCTACTTGCTCGTTCATTGTGCGAGCCTTTTCCGAACCAAGACTGCGCTTTCCTTGTGCTACTGGTTCTGCGGAAGGTCGGACATTCAAGCAATGTTCCGTTATTTCTCTTGGTACGCCAGTCATGTCTGCTGGGGACCATGGGAAAATATCCATATTTTCAGATAGAAGTTCTTTCAATCTTGCGCGGATTGCTGGTGAGATGGCGTGCCCTAATAGAATGGTTTGCTCAGGGTATTCATTGTTGAGTACCCATTTCTCTGGTTCATTAGATGGATATGGCTTTGCGGCCTTTACTGGTGGCTCGTCATCTACATACATCACTTCTTTGCTTGAATATAAAATTGCTACTCTTGTTTCGGTCGGAAATCCACAAGTAGCATGCGGTATGGAGGTAATCATGCTAAACTCCCTTTGTGAACGTCTTCCCAACAGTACATCATGGCGTGATGTAGCTGGCATGACCATGAAATTGACTGTAACGGTACGCGAGTGTTCTCCATCCGAGAGTGTTACAGGAAAGGATATTTGACCTAGTGGAAAGACGGCTTCATTGCAGAAACTAGTTAAAGGAAAATCGACTGGTTTCAAGCGCGCCTTGTCCTATGGGTCTAATTGCTTAAATCATTGTTCGTAAATAATATCCATAGAACTACCCAGATCAATGAACAGGTAATCAGTACGGTAATAACCGAAGATACCAATTATGATGACCGGCCGTTCTTCTTGAGGACCCCCTGGTACGACGGGGAAGATTACTTGTTGTTCACGCCAGTGTTGACTGTGGCTTCGTTTGTTGTTCTGTTTGCGCGATGGTCCGCCTTGCACCATGTATGTTTGCTCCGTACTGTTTTTTGGGTTGCTGTTGTCGTCCTCCACTTTTTGCACCGTGCAATTGAGTGTTTTCAGATATTTTGCGTCATTGAGTTGGGTGTCCCATTGTTGTAATGGATGTGGGCCCAACTCTATATTATTGGATTTCTTCTGGGATTTGTGCTCTGCCTAGGACTCCTGGTATCCAGATATGAGATGGGGGAATTCGCATCCGGTGCTGGACTGAGAGTATACTTCTGTGACTTTGGTCGACAGAGTCGAGAAATCGTAATAGGACAGTCTGGATGCGTTTATGGTTCGCGCCTGGGTAGTAAGTTTTTGCGCAAAATTTTCGTTCACGGCACTTTGGAATTTGGTAAACCAATAAACCGAAGTTTCTTCCGGAAGTAGATCTAGACTACTCTGAGTTCCAGATTGAACTTCTGAGGTAACAGGATTGTGTTCCTCATGACGAATCTCGCTGTTGCAAAATGATTTTCCCACGATTCCGTCGATTTGAAAAGTATGAGCTGGATCGTCCTTGTTCTCAGATCGAGGACTTGGTGGGTAATTTGTAGGAACTTCTACCATGGAAAACAGAAGAGAAGAAATGAATCAAATGAGAAGATGAAAATGAAAATTGAAGAATCGGTGGGCGCCAATGAAGAAACATTGATCTAATTAGACCGGAGTCAATCAGATCGGGGGTTTAGTCTCTGCATAAAAGGGGTTAATCCTCTCGTTGATTCGGGGGTTTGGTTGGTTTCCTTCTCCGGTGATCACTTCAAAACCAAAAGCCGTTAGACTCGGCACGGGGAGAATGGGGTTTCTCTCCGTGACCACCCTCCGGCGTGAGAATAAGTACAGTGATCTCGAGGAAGAAGAAATAGTACAAGTGAGAGTGAAGTGAAAGTAATTTGTGAGATCATACCTGCAATACCTTATTTATAACCGGTTTTTGGCGGGAAACTGGTGCAACGGAGATAGTAACGGAAAGTGCTTTTCCGTTTGTTGGTTATTTTTCCTTCCATCAATCTTCGCACACGGATTGTTAGCTCTGATCAATGGTTAGGGAGTTCCCACGTGGAAAGTGGTTTTGGGTAGATCTTTCTCCAAGTTAGTGCCATCATCGTGATTTAGATCAGTGTCTAGGATTATGCCACGTCATCTTCGGTTATATAACCGAATGGCCATGCACAATGAGCACTTAAGGTTTTCTAGAAGGTCTATAGCTGTAACCGTTGTACCCTTGCCACGTGTCCATCTTGTTGTAACAGGAAAATGTTCCTTTGTTCCAGTCTTGATTTCAGACGCGCGGAGATGTTTGAGATTTATCTTCAAGTCTAACCGTTCCCTTGCGCGCGCCCACGCAAGGGTGCTAGTTGAATGTTTGTTTCTCCTTTTCTCCGGCGCGTGTTTATTGAAGATTGTTTTCTTCCACATCTTGCTTAGAACCATTGCGCAGCCGCGCATGGTCTTGTTAAAGATGTTCTTGAAATAAGGCTATGGTATGGTCCTATGCGTCTGCGCAAGGTGTTTGGGACCATACTCCTTCATTATTGAACTGTTTCTTTCCAAATCCTGTTTAGGGCTGCTGCGCGGCCGCGCAGGATCTTGTTCAAGATATTTTTGGGTTAAAGTTGTGGTATGGTCCTATGCGCATGCGCAAGGTTTTTGGGACCATACCCCTTCCCATGCCTACTATAATATCAAAACTTCACATTTGCATAGGTATGAGGTCAATTGATAATGTATGATCGTTGAGATTTAAAGAACACTTAGAAAGAACGGAATCAACATCGACGGAATTACCATTAGTGATTTCGACAGTGAACGACTTAGGCAACTTAGAACGTCTACACTTAAGCATAGGCTCGAATTCAACGGATACAAAACTTTTGTCCACGCTAGTATCAAATAAACATGAAGCATAGTCATTGTTGACGAGAAGTTACCGTTTATGACGTCGTTGGCATTCTACGCTTGAGCAGCTGTGATGACGAAGGCTCTACCTCGAGCTTGCTGAGGCTGCTACTGCTTCTGCTGAGGGTTGTTGTTGTTGGCACATTGAGGACAAGCGTTTGCGAGGTGGTTCGAATCACCACATTTGTAACACACACGACCGGTGTTGGCTTGAGGTTGAGCTTGGTTAGGAGCAGGGTTCTGGGCTACAACGGCTTGGTTTTGATTGGAAGGTGGTTTATGACACTGGGTGGCAAAATGCCCAAACCGATTGCAGTTTGTGCATAAGCGGCATGGTGCGTTGGTTGGGTGGTGGTAGAAACAAGGGTTACACTTGGGTTGAGTCCCAGTGTAGGCTTTTCTTTGTGGCTCCGGGTGGGGAGTAGGAGCGACTGATTGAAGTGGTTTAGGGTTTTGCGGAGTGACTCTCGCACAATTCTGGCTTGGATGTCTCAGTGGTGGTATCGGTAGTAGCTTGGTGAGCATTCTTTGGTGGAACCTTATCGGAAGTTCCATGAAGAACACAATTGTTGTTGAGCTTTGCGGCCAAAGTCTTCAAGGGTTTTCGGGGAAGCATACTCGACTAGGTTCATGATTATAAGCGGGAGGCATCGGATATACTTTGTGATAGCTTTGTCAACAGAGTCGACTTGGCCAGGACACAAAGCACTGAGGTATTTGAATCGTGCTGTCAGCCCAGCATTGTCATTCCCTATTTGTTTCAGATTCCAGGATTCATTTTCCTGTTTCTGAAGTTCATGGGGAGGACAAAACTCGTCCTTCATCAACTTCTTCAAATTAGCCCAGGGTAAGGCATGGGCGACTTTGTTCCCAAGAGCATTGCGCTTAGATGTCCACCATTCAAGGGCTCTCGATCGGAACACACCCGTTGCGTTTAGGGTTCAAGGTTGTCGGGGCAATCGCTTTGTAGGAAAGTTAGCTCCATGGCATCGAACCATTGGAGCAAAGTTGTCGCACCTTCTTCGCCTATGAAGGTGAGGGATTTGCAAGCCCTGAACTGCTTGAACAAGAACATCATCTTAGGTGTTTCCACCTTGGAGTCAACGGAGTCATTAGGGGTTTCAGTCACAGGTGGGGTTTGAATTTTGCTCACAAGGTCAGGGATAACATTGGCCATCTGCTCAGCTATCAATCCTACAAGATCCTTCTTTGATATCATGTCCTCATTGTTGGAACCCTTCTTTGAACCAGATCATGACTTCTTAGACCTCTTGGAAAGGCTGTTGGAAGACATCTAAAGGATCGAAAGAGAAGGAAGGATGAGACTTGATCATATAATAAAACTCAACATTTTGCATGCATAAGCATTTAAGATTTCACGTAACACGTATGTTTCACATAATTTGCATGAATTTAACAAGTATTCACAAAGTATAAACACGTATGAATGCATAAAAGAGTATAAATTTAGTTTATTCACGAGAATTATTAATGTTTTTTATTGTGAGAGACGTGCAAAGCGTGCATCAGTTTTGAAATAACAAGGTAACAAGTATTAAGAACACATAGAAATTGAGATAATATAAAAGAAAGGCTTGATAAAACATTGGAGTGTTTCGAGTCTAGAAACTTCACCTATTCCAAAGTGAATCGAAAGTGCTTTCAAATTAGGGAAACGTGCTTTGGCCTATAGGTAAAATACTCTCGTCGAGAAGCGATTAGCGGTGTTTTACCCTTCCAGTTACTGCACGTCCCTAATCGATTGAAAAATCGAAACTTTGGCAGGATTGAAAATCGAGGAATGGGACTAGTCGACAAGATTCGGGTTTCACCCCTAACTTGACAACATCGTACCCAAAATGTGGTTGGTACTCGTCGGGTCAAGAAAGTTAATTCCGACACTTTGACGAGGGTCCACTAGAGTTTGAATTGGAAATTTACCATCAAAATGTGGATTTCACTCCTAACTTAATGGTGTAATTTTGTGCAAAATCAAATAAGCGGATTGAGAGACATTCATCAAATTATGGGTTTCACGCCTATTTTGGTGAAATCGTCTCGTTTGTATAATACGAGTGTCTTCAACGTGTATTGTGTAAATGTCTTAGAAAAGACATATTGTAAATACTAAGACAAAATGAAGAGATAGAAGCCAATATGAAGAAGTAACAAGTTAAACAAATATCAAGAATGGTCAAAGTATGGTACCTACTATAGACTAGGTCGAACATTGCAATTCTACCTAATTCCCTATTGTTATGGCTATAATACCAATTTGTCACACCCCAATCAATGGGGGAAACATCGGAGTGAGTCGAACGAGATTGCTCAAAGACTTCATAACACTATTGTGACAATATTTAATTCAAAAGTTGATTTCATTCATACGAAATTGTCAAGTTACAAATAAGAAAATCAAAGTACAGCAACAGAAATTCAAAGTACAACAATGTTTAATCAAAATCTGATAACAAAATCTAGTATTTCAATATGTGTTTCTAAAGTCGTCTCTACTAGATTTCATCATGTAAGGACTGCAAAAATATCCCAAAAACGACCGTAAGTGAAAACCCGGACCCTTAAAACCCTAACGTACATGAAAAACCAAGAAAACAAGAAATTTAACCTTCAGGCGGGCCGCGTAAAGGTTAAGCACGGCCTTACGCGGGCCGCGTCAACTTAAGATTTGACCGGATAAGCATCCAGGCCACGTGTTGTCCATCTAGCACATGAGTACTCATGACACACAAGCCCTACACGTAGACTAGGTGGCCACGCGGGCCGCGTAAGTTGAAGAGTGGGTTTACGCGGGCCGCGTAAAACCCATATTCTCACTATAAATAGCCCATGCATGGGGCTTTCGTCTGTGCTCTCAAAATCACTTATATTCTGCTCGAATTTCACTTTCAAGATAGCAAAACTGTGAACACTCGAAATTCGAACCTATTTTGTGTAACGTTACGTGCTTATGTGAACTATATCAATTAATTGAATGCATGATATGTTACGTGCTTTGTGTAATGTATGTATGTATATTAATGGCCGAACCGCACAACACTCGCTCGATCGCACAAGCCGTCCGGGCCTTACCTTCGTACACGGACCAAGGGCGGCCCAATAGAGGGCTCGGCCCACCCACCTTACACGCATAACACTAGGGTGTTAGTAACTTTCTCATACTTTTTGGCAAATCATTCACACACATAAAAACCCTAGCTCTTTCTCTCTCTCCCCCACGAACCTGACGGCAACCATCTCTCTTTTGAAGCTCTTGACTTGGCCGATCCCTTTCTCCTCTCAATCCGGTTAGTGCTTAGTGTTTTGTTAATTGTATGTTTATGATATTAACGATTTGCATGATAACCTAGGAGTCTTGTTAACATGGTGAACTATGATGTTAATTGGTAGTGTTCTTGTTAATCGGCTCTCATGTATGTATTGAATGTATCATATTAATCAAATGGTAATTGATGATACTTGATAATCGGCCGCTATGCTGTATGTTTCGGATTGTTAATCATGTGATGGTGTTCTAGACAATCGGACATGTTTAAGTGATGTTGTTGTGCTATCATAAATTGTTGTTTTCATAATGATTTAGGATTAAACGTATGTAACCGGTTGGATGTTCATGAAATCGGACTAAAGGATATGATTATGATGGATGTTCATGTTTTAAATTCATTTAGAGTTCATGTAAATTAGCGAATACATTGCTTGTTTGATCAAGTATTGATTAATGGCTGATTTGATTTGATTTGTGAAACTGCCAAGTTGTTAGCTGAGATTACGGAATCAATGAGCTGCAAAGTAGGAAACTGTTACAATCTGCTAGTCTCGAAAAGGGTTGCGAGTCGAGAACTCATAGTCTCGACTCGAGACCACCATACCGACACAAAACAACACAACTCGAGACCAGCATTGCGAGTCCTATTGCGACTCGAGACCTGACTCGAGACCACCTAGTCTCGAGTAATATATGAACAAGTCGAGACCTTCCTGATTTCGACTCGAGAACACCAAGACCTATACTCGAGACCGTAAGCACGTGCACACACTGTTGGACTTGCACACTGTTACGAGCCCAACCACTTGGGCCGCATATTTAGACTTCGTTTATTTACGTGATTGCTACTAATTGAACTTGTACTGTTGTTGAACTGCCATGATTATACTTGTGTACAATACGTGTAGAACATACGTGCATTACTTGAATACGAACCTAACTTGTATGGTAACCATGCTAGGACGTGGTTGACCACCATATAGCTTAATTGAACTTTTCTGTGTATCTGTCGAGCAAAACCAAGGTGAGTTCACACAGCCAAGGCATGGGTTCCCAGGGTGGGAATGGGATTAGATGATTTACTTGTACTTACTTAGCTAATGGAACTTAATGATATGGTCCTCGGGTGAGGAAGGGTTATTGATAAGTTACGACTAGACTAGTGATACTATTAGAACTGATCTTCGCACACACGCCGGGGTTGGCTGCGATATTATGACTAATCTTCGCACACATGCCTAGGATGGCTGCGAACCATACACTAAACTTCGCACACATGCCGGGTGGCTGCGATACAAATATACCTAGTCTAGAATACTTGGGAAACTTCCCCTAATCTTCGCATACACGCCTAGAGGGCCGCGATACGAACTAATACGATGCATGACTTAATGAACGAACACAAGGCTTACGATACTATTACAATTACTGAACTATTAACTGTGAACTCGCTCAACTAGTTGTTGACTCTCTGCTACATGCCTTGCAGGACCTTAGGTACTTATGGAGCTTGCACAGGGAGGAGCAGGTCGTTGTGGGACATGGATCGTGGATGCCATGTTAAAACATTTAAACATTTGAACTTATGTTATTTATTGGGTTTTCATGCTTATGCTTCCGCTACACTTTGAAACTATACTTACGTATTGAACATCTACCGTATTGAATGATTTACTTGTTATTAATTACATGTTCGATATGATTGGTGGCTTGATCCTGGTTATGTCACGCCTCCAAGCGGTGGTACTCCGCGTGTGGATTTTGGGGGTGTGACAGATTGGTATCAGAGCCATTGGTTATACAGAACTTGGTTTTAATATGGGAAAAACGTTTTTATTAAAACCAGACTATAACCAGAACAGTGCTCGCAACGATCCACAACGACGCTTCACTCCACGTGCAAGACTCAACATCCTAGGTAATAAGGTTTATGTTTATTACCTGCTTGCTAGATTACATAGAACTTTGCTCGTAGTATGCTTAAGATACACATGACACTATTGCTTGAGAACACCTATGTGCTTACACTCTTCTGTCATCGCACTACTCGCGAACCTCTCTCACTATGTTACCTTTACTATGAAGATCATGTCTGGACGCGTTAACATGACTCAAGCCCAGTTGACGGCTCTTATCAACGAACAAGTAGCTGCGGCACTTGCAGCTGCACAAGCAGGTCAACACGCACAGCAACCTGTCTGCACATTCAAGAACTTCATGGACTGTCGTCCAAGTACGTTCAGTGGCACGGAAGGAGCAGTGGGACTACTCCATTGGTTCGAGAAGCTCGAGTCAGTATTCGAGATGTGTGAATGCCCTGAGGCTCGCAGGGTCAAGTACGCCACTGACACGTTGGAAGGAATTGTGCTAACCTGTTGGAATGCGCAAGTTCAGACTCTAGGGTTGGCAGCTGCTAACGCCACACCTTGGAATGATTTCAAGGAACTTATCAAGAGAGAATACTACACACGTGATGACATCCACAAGTTGGAGGTGGAACTGTATCATCTGAAAATGACGGTGTCAGAAATCGAAGCTTACACGAAACGGTCGAACGAATTGGCCATCTTGTGTCCAACCATGGTGGACCCTCCAATCAAGCGAATCGAGTTGTATCTCAAGGGTCTAGCATCAGAGATTCAGAGCCATGTGACATCGGCTAACCTCAACAATATCCAAGACATCCAGCGTCTTGCTCATCGCCTCACGGATCAGGCGGTGGAACAGAACAAGCTACCCAAACGCATCAGTGCTACCACTCCAGCTGCTACTTCTACTACACCCAGCGATAACAAAAGAAAATGGGATGGGGATTCCAGTAAAGGTTCAGTCTCAGTTCAGTCTCAAGCACAGCAGCGCAAGATAAATGACTACCAGAATCCGAGCCAGCAATCATCAGGCAGTCAGGGGCAGGGTGGATATCGGGGATTTCACCCACTATGTAATAAGTGCAACAGACACCACAGTGGACGGTGTCGCAAGGAACGTTGTCAGAGATGTCTCAAGTTAGGGCATGAAGCTAAAGACTGCAGGAGTTCGCGACCTGCGAATCAGAATCAGCAACTTCCACTACCAGCTCCACAGAACCAGCAGCAGCAGCCACAGCGAGGAAACCGGGGATGTTTCCAGTGTGGGGCTGAAGGTCATTTCAAACGTGATTGCCCTCAATTGAACCAGAACCAGAATCGCAACAACAACAATCACCAGGGCAACGGGAACAACAACAATGGGGGAAACAACAACAACAACGGCAACGAAGCTCGGGGTCGTGCTTTCGTGTTGGGTCAGGGCGACGCAAGGAATGACCCCAATGTGGTTATGGGTAAGTTTCTTCTCGATGATATTTATGTTACTGTTTTGTTTGATTCGGGCGCGGATACAAGTTATATATCTTTGAAAGTGAGTAAAATGTTAAAACGTACACCCACACTTCTAAACACCAAGCATGTTGTAGAATTAGCTAATGGTAAGAGTCTAGAGGGTACGCACATAGCTCAGGGTTGTAATCTTATCCTCGCGGGTCAGACTTTCTCGATCGATCTCATCCCCATAGTTTTGGGTAGTTTCGACATCGTCATTGGTATGGACTGGTTATCTCAGCATCACGCAGATATTCTATGTAAAGAAAAGATCATTCGTATTCCCCGTTCTGGTCAGGAACCTCTCGAAGTTCAAGGCGACAAGAGTGGTGCTGTGGTTGGCATCATCTCCTTCTTGAAGGCTCAGAAATGTTTGCGAAAGGGTCACACCGCCATTTTGGCGCTTGTCACTGATGCATCAGCGAAGGAAAAGAAATTGGAGGATATTTCAGTTGTACGTGACTTTCCTCAGGTGTTTCCTGAAGACTTACCTGGACTACCGCCTCATCGCCAGGTCGAATTTCAAATCGAGCTCGCTCCAGGAGCAGCACCCATAGCTCGAGCACCGTATCGTTTAGCTCCAACTGAACTGGAAGAACTGTCAAAGCAGCTACAAGAGCTCTTGGAAAAGGGCTTTATTCGTCCAAGCTCTTCGCCTTGGGGAGCTCCAGTGTTATTCGTGAAAAAGAAGGACGGTACCTTCAGGATGTGCATAGACTACCGTGAACTGAACAAGGTGACGGTGAAGAACCGTTATCCCCTTCCACGTATAGATGATTTATTCGACCAGTTGCAAGGGTCGAGTTACTACTCCAAGATTGACTTGAGGTCAGGATACCATCAGCTGAGAGTCCGGGATGAGGACGTCTCCAAAACAGCATTCAGAACTCGCTACGGCCACTACGAGTTCCTAGTCATGCCATTTGGGTTAACGAACGCACCGGCAGTCTTTATGGACCTTATGAACAGGGTGTGCAAACCCTACTTAGACAAGTTTGTGATTGTATTCATCGATGACATCCTGATCTACTCCAAGAGTCAGGAGGAACACGAGCAGCACTTACGGCTTATCTTGGAACTTCTTCGAAAGGAACAACTGTACGCCAAGTTTTCAAAATGCGACTTCTGGCTTCGTGAAGTCCATTTTCTAGGCCATGTGGTAAACAAGGATGGGATCCATGTTGATCCATCCAAGGTAGATTCGATCAGGAAATGGCCTGCACCGCGTACACCAACGGAAATACGCCAATTCTTGGGTTTGGCGGGTTATTACAGACGATTCATTAAAGATTTCTCAAAGATTGCACAGCCGCTTACACTACTGACACAGAAGGGTGTCACCTACCGTTGGGGTAATACTCAGGAAACCGCTTTTCAGCACTTAAAGGATAGACTTTGCAGTGCACCTATCCTCTCATTGCCAAAGGGCACGGACGATTTCGTGGTTTATTGTGATGCATCCATTCAGGGTCTTGGATGTGTGTTGATGCAGCGCGACAAGGTCATTGCTTACGCTTCGCGCCAACTTAAAATTCATGAACGGAACTACACGACGCACGATTTAGAGCTGGGAGCTGTTGTTTTCGCGCTCAAGATATGGCGACACTACCTGTACGGTACCAAGTGCACTATCTACACCGATCACAGGAGTCTCGAGCATATCTTCAAGCAAAAGGAATTGAACATGCGCCAACGTCGATGGGTTGATCTACTTAACGATTACGAATGCGCTATTAAGTACCATCCAGGCAAAGCCAATGTTGTGGCTGACGCACTCAGTCGGAAAGACACTACACCTAAGCGCGTACGAGCACTACAGCTTACTATTCAATCCAGTCTTCCTGCACAGATACGAGATGCTCAGTTAGAAGCATTGAAACCAGAAAACGTCAGGGCTGAAGCCCTACGCGGCTCAAGGCAACGGTTAGAACAGAAGGAAGACGGTGCCTACTATGTAACAGGGCGTATTTGGGTCCCACTTTATGGCAACCTGCGTGAGCTGGTAATGGATGAAGCTCACAAGTCTCGCTACTCGGTACATCCAGGGTCGGATAAAATGTACCACGACATTAGAACTACGTATTGGTGGCCTAGCATGAAGGCCCACATCGCCACCTATGTCAGCAAGTGCTTGACCTGTGCAAAAGTCAAGGCAGAATATCAGAAACCAGCAGGTCTACTCCAGCAACCAAAGATACCACAGTGGAAATGGGAGGAAATTTCCATGGATTTTGTTACAAGCCTACCTAGATCCCAGCGTGGGAACGATACTATTTGGGTGATCGTGGATCGACTCACCAAGTCTGCTCATTTCTTGGCAATCAAGGAAACAGACAAGTTTTCCACACTAGCAGACATATACTTGAAAGAAGTAGTCTCAAGGCACGGGGTGCCCACCTCTATCATTTCGGATCGCGATGCACGATTCACATCAGAACTATGGCAAGCAATGCACAAGGCTTTTGGCTCTCGGTTAGATATGAGCACTGCTTATCACCCTCAGACGGATGGACAGTCTGAGCGCACAATTCAAACTCTAGAAGACATGCTTCGGGCATGTGTTATCGATTTCGGCAACAGCTGGGAAAAGCATCTCCCTTTGGTGGAGTTCTCATACAATAACAGTTATCACACCAGCATACAAGTCGCTCCATTTGAGGCATTGTACGGGCGTAAATGCTGGTCACCTCTCTGTTGGGCAGAGGTGGGGGATAGTCAGATCACGGGTCCAGAACTTATAGTGGACACCACGGACAAGATTGCACAAATACGACAACGCATGGCGGCAGCTCGCTGATATTCGCTAATTTACACATATTTTAGTCCCCCGTTTTACCCCTATTTTATGCGTTTTCGGCCGTAAAACCGTCATTCGGATACTTAATTATCTACATTTTTGTTTACAGGCCTAAAACAGCATACCAGACAAGATGATAGCAAAAACGAGGACTTTCCGGACAAAACGACGAAGCTGCGAACGTTCTGTTGGAAAAACTGACCTGGGCGTGTCGCACGGTCATGCGACCTCATGCACGACCGTGCATATCCGATGATCCTGAATAACCCGGCAGTGAACGAGGCGTGCAACTCCGCGTGCAAGGCATTTAAGGCCAACCCGAAATGGCACGGTCGTGCCATATGCGGAACGGTCGTGCGGATCCGACAACCAAACAAGACATCGGAACTGAACGACAAAGGACCAGGCGTGCAACTAGACTTCGGTGAGGAACGACCGTGCCAAGTGAAGAACGCCCGTGCGTGTCCGAAGACCAGTCAACGATCTGTGACGTCACGCAGTATGGTGGACCACCACCAATAATTGCTTAAAGTGCACGGTCGTGCGATCGGAAGAACGACCGTGCCACATCGAAAAAGCATAAAAACAGAACAGAACTATTCTATTAGTAACTCTGGAATTTTGGAGAGCGTATGCAGGCGATTTTGAGGCTCCGAAGGCTTCTGCTTTCACTTGGATTCAAGCCACATTGCCCGGTTTTGCTCATTTACTATCCGGATTCTTCATCTTGTGCTTGTTTATGGTTGGGTTTTCTAATCTTTCCATATTTTTGTTAATCTTTCAAGCATTCAGATTAATATTTATGTATTATTGTAGCCTTTGGGCAAAAACACAACAATCCCTTGCTTGATTATAACCATTAGTATGTTAATCTTTGTTTGTAATGACACTTTGAAGTATTTTCTATGATTATCTTTGATGATTAGTTTGCAACCTTGTTATTGATATTGATTTCTTGATTATAAGTAATTGTGTTGGATGATTGGTGCTTGGTTAGGTAAGATAGTTGAAAAATGAAGCTTATTTAATCATGTATTAGTAAACTTTTAATTTGGTTAACTAGTTTAACTTGGTTAAAATGTGGACACCATGATACTCTAACGGGTTAGTGGTTTAATAAAATGAAATTATTGTTAATCAAGAAAGCTTGCCCTCACGGAAGGACTCTAACGGGTTAGATGGTGTTGTTATGAATTCTTGCCATGATTTGTTAGCTTAATTAGTAGTTTCGGCCAAAATTGCTATCTTGGTGAATTTATGTGCAAGATTTGTAAAATGAACTCGGTTGTGATTTAATCTAGTTTATGCTTGTCTCGGTGGTTGCATTGTGTTTATCGGTGTTGCTTTCCTTGATTAAGTGAGGTTAGAAAACTCCTAACGGATGACTAACTTATTTTTAGGAGATTTTTATAGACATTTATCAATTGCACGTTAAAGAACAATTTTAGGTGGTTAAAGTGTGTTTATCGTTTTAACTTTCCGAATGATTGTCATGTTAGGATTCCCGAAAGGGATACTAATTGTCTCAAAATGGGAAATTGACCGAATGCTTCTAGTGCCAAAACTGACTTAGTTAACATACTTTGGTTGTGTATTAAGCAAGGCTATTTATATATAATTTACTATGTTTTATAAGTATTTATTTATGCTTACTTTAGTTTAATTAAAACCAAAACAACTTATGTTTTTACCGGTAATTCAGTGACAAAGGTCTAGTATTATTTCTCCGCCCATTTCCGTGGATCGATACTTGGTTCTTACCGATACTTTACTACATATATGACGGGGTACACTTGCCCTTTCGTGTGTGTTTTGATGTAAAAGTAATAATCACTTTTATAAATTTAAAACCAATTCGTGTGTAATTTCATTGTAAAAATATTTGTAGTCGCGCACGTACCACTTGCGACCGTCAGAAAAGCTACGCGGATAAGCATAGGAAGCCATTGGAATTTCAGGTCGGGGACCGGGTTTTACTCAAAGTCTCACCCTGGAAGGGTGTGGTTCGTTTTGGCAAACGGGGCAAGCTCAATCCGCGATATGTCGGACCGTTCGAAATCGCATAAAGAATAGGCAAAGTGGCCTACAGACTAAACTTACCAGCTGAACTCGGTGCAGTTCACAATGTTTTTCACGTGTCGAATCTGAAGAAGTGCCTGTCAGATGAGACCCTCATAGTTCGTCGAGGAACCTATTGAAATCACGGACCAGGATGTTAAGGTCCTCAAGAACACGAGAATCCCTCTTATTCGAGTTCGTTGGAACTCCCGTCGTGGCCCAGAGTTCACCTGGGAACGCGAAGATCAGATGAAAGAAAAGTAGCCCCAATTGTTCGCGAACAGTACAACCACTACTGAGGCTTAAGCTACCACGGAATTTCGGGACGAAATTCCAGATCAACGGGGGGAGGATGTGACACCCCAGGAAAACCAGTAAACGATACAACTTACCTAGCTTCCTCAGTGAGTACGTACCAAATTTCGGGACGAAATTTCTTTTAAGTTGGGGATAATGTGACAACTCGAAATTCGAACCTATTTTGTGTAACGTTACGTGCTTATGTGAACTATATTAATTGATTGAATGCATGATATGTTACGTGCTTTGTGTAATGTATGTATGTATATTAATGGCCGAACCGCACAACACTCGCTCGATCGCACAAGCCGTCCGGGACTTACCTTCGTACACGGACCAAGGGCGGCCCAATAGAGGGCTCGGCCCACCCACCTTACACGCATAACACTAGGGTGTTAGTAACTTTCTCATACTTTTTGGCAAATCATTCACACACATAAAAACCCCAGCTCTTTCTCTCTCTCCCTCACGAACCCGACGGCAACCATCTCTCTTTTGAAGCTCTTGACTTGGCCGATCCCTTTCTCCTCTCAATCCGGTTAGTGCTTAGTGTTTTGTTAATTGTATGTTTATGATATTAACAATTTGCATGATAACTTAGGAGTCTTGTTAACATAGTGAACTATGATGTTAATTGGTAGTGTTCTTGTTAATCGGCTCTCATGTATGTATTGAATGTATCATATTAATCAAATGGTAATTGATGATACTTGATAATCGGCCGCTATGCTATATGTTTCGGATTGTTAATCATGTGATGGTGTTCTAGACAATCGGACATGTTTAAGTGATGTTGTTGTGCTATCATAAATTGTTGTTTTCATAATGATTTAGGATTAAACGTATGTAACCGGTTGGATGTTCATGAAATCGGACTAAAGGATATGATTATGATGGATGTTCATGTTTTGAATTCATTTAGAGTTCATGTAAATTAGCGAATAGATTGCTTGTTTGATCGAGTATTGATTAATGGCTGATTTGATCTGATTTGTGAAACTGCCAAGTTGTTAGCTGAGATTACGGAATCAATGAGCTGCAAAGTAGGAAACTGTTACAATCTGCTAGTCTCGACAAGGGTTGCGAGTCGAGAACTCATAGTCTCGACTCGAGACCACCATACCGACACAAAACAACACAACTCGAGACCAGAATTGCAAGTCCTGTTGTGACTCGAGACCTGACTCGAGACCACCTAGTCTCGAGTAATATATGCACAAGTCGAGACCTTCCTGATTTCGACTCGAGAACACCAAGACCTATACTCGAGACCGGTTGAAATCTGAGCGGTTGCAGCTTGTATGAACATTGTGAGTCGCGTGAAGATTAACATGTTGAGTCAATTAATCTTCACGCGACTCACAATGTTCATACACACTCGGTTTTATTTATGAAACATACATATAATGTGTATGTGCAAACACTCAATGCCTCGTTAATGAAACATGCAATATCATAAGCTTGTCATAAGATCTCGTCTCCACCAACTAACATGCAAATAAGTGTAAATCAAGAGGTCTTTACGGGTTGTAACGTTAGGCTTGGGCGAAGGGTATGGAAGTAGACATATAAAGTGGCGAAAATGGTTAAAACTCGGTAGTAGCGTCTAACTAGCAACAACGTAAACAACTATACATACAAATGCCTTAAAAAGGCGACTATTGCGCAATCGAGCTTATCAACGAAATTTTAACATTTAAGTGTTCAAAATTGCTCGATTTTATCAACTTCACCCTATTTTAGTGTGTTTTATTTTCTGTTTTTTTTTTAGAAAACATACTATACAATAAACTGAAACAAACGCTAGTTAAACGATTATTTTGTCCGAGTTTCAACACTAAAAAGGGTTTAAAACATACAAAGGCTAAATTTGGCTAAGTGGGCGATAATGTGGGTAAACAAAGGTAAACGGGAAGGCTCGACATGGTTAATCCTAAAGGGTAATATAAGGTGAACGGGGAGCACAACACAAAGAACAAGGTTTACGACAAAGGGGTAATCTAGGTGCCTCTATCACTTTTACACAAATCCACAAGTTCATGGTTTTAACAAGCATACTAGTGACAAGTTCTATATTACACATAACATCCGGCTCACTCCTATATCCGAAATGAACAAATATATAACAATAGGCTCAAAATGCTCACGTAACGGATGGAATGGGTAAAAGTGTGAAAACTATCATGTAAGTCTTTCTTTGTTTGTCACGCTTTCCGGTTTCCTTTTTCAAAAATATTTTGCTTGTCGAGTTTTTATCAAGTCCGAAGCTTTCTAAAACACAACCAACCGGTTTATTTACTAAAATATATACTATGATTTTTCTGATTTTCTGATTTTATATATATATATATATATATATATATATATATATATATATATATATGAGGACAAACAAAGTTAACAAAGTTAACCCCCTCCCTATACTTGAACTTCGCATTGTCCCCAATGCGAAACCCGAAATATAGAGAAAAAGGATAATAGTACTCCCCTCAAGATGATATCTGATGAATCGAGACTTCCAAAGCTGTGTCTGTCATATGCTTCGGTCAAAGACTTGATAGCCAAAATTTGCAAGTATGTCATATGGTACAGCAAAACAGAACAGTAACAGAGTAAATATAAATAAACCATAATGTACATAAATACTACCAATCCAAATAACGACATAACAGAAAGTAAAGTGTTTTAAAATACAATACAATCCGAGGGTGTTCGACTTACTAAGCAAAAAGAACACCCGAAATGACAAGTACTAAAATAATAATAAAAACCACTAACGGACATCACCACCAACTCCTACTCGTCATCACCGTCATCGTCTCTCGTGAAGGATGGGCCCGCATCACCATAACCAGGTGGGTTCCACGGTGGGAACTGTGGATATGCATGGTGCATCTCCCCGAACAAGTATGAAAATCCGGCACTCACCCCCTGGTATAAGCTCTCCTGGCTACGCCTAAGCTGATCCTGAGTGGCCCTGAGCTGATCCTGACTAGCCCGGATCTGGTCCTGGCTAGTCCTAATCTGGTCGATATATGTACCATGCTGCTCCTGCGTAACACGCATCTGCTGGAACTGCTGATAAAACTCAGGCCAATCCTGATGCTGGTAGTACTCATGGTGCTGCGGCTGGTGTGGCGGTGTGTGGTGCGGTGGTGTTTGCGGCTGGTGCTGCTCCTGCATCTCTACATCCTCTTCGTCTGCTGGAAGCGGGGGTAACGGGTCCCAGACCTCGTTGTTGAGCCCCCTCAACCTATCCCCGTGATCAGTCTCAACAATCACCCCCATCGCCTTCAGTGACCTGATGTCAACATGAACCCCCTCGGTTATCAGAGTGAGACCCTGAAGTACCTCCTCAGTCATAAGGTGTTCGTTGTACGCAATTTCGGTCACATACTGACCGCCATGTATCTGACTGTTAGGAGTCCTCCCTGAGCACTTCACAAAGTATTCAGCCATTCGCGCCGCTAAGTTGATGGGTGCCTTCTCCACCAATGAATATAGAAAAATCAAATCTGGTGTTGGACAGTTACCAAGACTGTCCATGCGACCGCATATAGTGTGGCTAAACACATGGTGCATCACTCGCACCAGAGGGTCTCTAAGTCGTGAGGCCTTTGACATCCTCGGGTTGTATGGGTCCCCAACGGCGTTTGCAGCCCAAAACGCCTCCCGTGCTGCATCAGAAGGGAAGGTGAATTGCTCTGTGAAGACATTGGGATCATCCATGTCTTCCCTAGTGTAAATCCCAAGCCTCCTACCCAAACGACCAACCGACCACCTGTGCCATCGACCACATAATCTGAAAGCTATCCGCTCCTTGTGGCGGAATTTGGGTCGTCGAGCAGCAACCGGTTTTTCGTAGGCATATGATGCAAAGAACTCTATGGTCAGCTCCAAGTAAACGGGTCGGTTGCAACCGACTAGATTTATAAGTGGGCGACTCATCATGTTCTCTAAACGGTCATACTGATTGAGCTCTTGCATTACTTCCCAATCCAGCCATCTAGGGACTCCGAACTGCCCCCTCCGGGCCCATAGTTCGTCTCTTTTTGGAATGCATAAAGCCTCACGCTCGTTGTTGGGATCGAACTGTAGGAAGGGATGATTCATCTGTAATGGGGAACATTGTTAGAAAGACAGAAACAGGAGAAAATTGAATTGAAAACAGCCGAGCAGCAAATTATGAAGCTTCTGTCCAACTGAACTGGGCAAATGGCACGGTCGTTCTTCGAGACGCACGGTCGTGCGTCTCCGAGAACTAACAGACCAAGCCCAGAGATTGTCAGAACTGCAACTAGACTTCGGTGAGGAACGACCGTGCCAAGTGAAGAACGCCCGTGCGTGTCCGAAGACCAGTCAACGATCTGTGACGTCACGCAGTATGGTGGACCACCACCAATAATTGCTTAAAGTGCACGGTCGTGCAATCGGAAGAACGACCGTGCCACATCGAAAAAGCATAAAAACAGAACAGAACTATTCTATTAGTAACTCTGGAATTTTGGAGAGCGTATGCAGGCGATTTTGAGGCTCCGAAGGCTTCTGCTTTCACTTGGATTCAAGCCACATTGCCCGGTTTTGCTCATTTACTATCCGGATTCTTAATCTTGTGCTTGTTTATGGTTGGGTTTTCTAATCTTTCCATATTTTTGTTAATCTTTCAAGCATTCAGATTAATATTTATGTATTATTGTAGCCTTTGGGCAAAAACACAACAATCCCTTGCTTGATTATAACCATTAGTATGTTAATCTTTGTTTGTAATGACACTTTGAAGTATTTTCTATGATTATCTTTGATGATTAGTTTGCAACCTTGTTATTGATATTGATTTCTTGATTATAAGTAATTGTGTTGGATGATTGGTGCTTGGTTAGGTAAGATAGTTGAAAAATGAAGCTTATTTAATCATGTATTAGTAAACTTTTAATTTGGTTAACTAGTTTAACTTGGTTAAAATGTGGGCACCATGATACTCTAACGGGTTAGTGGTTTAATAAAATGTAATTATTGTTAATCAAGAAAGCTTGCCCTCACGGAAGGACTCTAACGGGTTAGATGGTGTTGTTATGAATTCTTGCCATGATTTGTTAGCTTAGTTAGTAGTTTCGGCCAAAATTGCTATCTTGGTGAATTTATGTGCAAGATTTGTAAAATGAACTCGGTTGTGATTTAATCTAGTTTATGCTTGTCTCGGTGGTTGCATTGTGTTTATCGGTGTTGCTTTCCTTGATTAAGTGAGGTTAGAAAACTCCTAACGGATGACTAACTTATTTTTAGGAGATTTTTATAGACATTTATCAATTGCACGTTAAAGAACAATTTTAGGTGGTTAAAGTGTGTTTATCGTTTTAACTTTCCGAATGATTGTCATGTTAGGATTCCCGAAAGGGATACTAATTGTCTCAAAATGGGAAATTGACCGAATGCTTCTAGTGCCAAAACCGACTTAGTTGACATACTTTGGTTGTGTATTAAGCAAGGCTATTTATATATAATTTACTATGTTTTATAAGTATTTATTTATGCTTACTTTAGTTTAATTAAAACCAAAACAACTTATGTTTTTACCGGTAATTCAGTGACAAAGGTCTAGTATTATTTCTCCGCCCATTTCCGTGGATCGATACTTGGTTCTTACCGATACTTTACTACATATATGACGGGGTACACTTGCCCTTTCGTGTGTGTTTTGATGTATAAGTAATAATCACTTTTATAAATTTAAAACCAATTCGTGTGTAATTTCATTGTAAAAATATTTGTAGTCGCGCACGTACCAAGTTTTTGGCGCCGTTGCCGGGGAATGGCGAGTTTTAGGAACGACCCGAGTCATTGTGTTATCGGTGTATATACTTGTTAATATTTGTGTTTATTTTCATGATTATTTATTTGTTGATTTATTTGTTAATATTTCTAGCTTTTAATTCAATTTATTCATTTTCGTGATTCTTTTGTACACTTGTAAATTTTTATTCTGTTTATTTGTTCAAA
This sequence comes from Helianthus annuus, assembly GCF_002127325.2. Lineage (NCBI taxonomy): Eukaryota > Viridiplantae > Streptophyta > Magnoliopsida > Asterales > Asteraceae > Helianthus > Helianthus annuus. Next base: position 51,882,920 of record NC_035436.2, on the reverse strand, counting down.
TCCGGATTTATTTATTCATTTATTCTTTGAGTTTTCGGCTCTTAAAAATCATTTTCATACTAGCCGATTCGATTATTTTCGTTTCTTTAATTTTTATAAAAATTTCGGCCCATTTTCGGATTTTTATAAATTTTACAGCCCATATTTATACATATTCTGCTTCTATTCAGCAAAAAAAAAACAGCATTATTATATTAATAAAATATTCATTGTGTCAGTTTCTCGTTTGCAGGTTGATGTCCTCAACTCCCGCGCCCGCTATTGCTGAGCCGACTGACGAACCAGCGCATAATCTTAGAAGAAGTAAGAGGCTGCGCGAAAGGTCGCTTGTCATTGCACAACGCATAGCAAATGCAATCGACGAGCCGGTGATTATCTCTGAAGTCGAAAGCTCAGGGGACGAGGAGAGAGTCGTCATGGCGGACGACGACCGACCGTTGAATGAAACAAATCAGCCCGGAAGGGCAGGCCTGGAGCCGAGTATCCTTCAGCCCACTATAGATGCACCTACTTTTGAAATTAGATCTAGTATTATTAACATGGTGCAGAATTCAGTACAGTTTGACGGACGTGAGCATGAGGATCCCGGGAGGCATATCGCTGCTTTTCTTGCTATTTGTTCGACATTTAGGATTACAGGTGTTTCGGAGGATGCGATTCGGTTGAGGTTGTTTCCGTTTTCATTACGTGACAAAGCTAGAGCTTGGCTTATGTCACTTCCTGCCGGGTCCATCAGGACCTGGAATCAGTTGGCGGAGCAGTTTATGCAGAAATATTTTCCACCTAAGAAAACGAACAAACTACGTAACCGGATTGTTTCCTTTCGCCAGGACGAGGGCGAGTCGTTGCATGCGACTTGGGAGAGATTCAAGGATTTGTTGATTGATGTGCCACATCACGGCTTCTCCAAGCGACAACTGGTTTTGACGTTCTATTAGGGGCTCAGCTATAATACGCAAGAGCGATTAGACGTGAACGCGGGAGGCGATCTTGGAACTAAGACGCCGACTGAAGCGTATGATATTATAGAAAAAGCTGCGTTGAAATCCAGCTCGCGTCGGGACGGAGATAGAGGTCGGGCATCATCATCATCATCTCGTTCAGGAGTTCATGCTGTAGACGACTACACGGCCATTACTGCATAAATCTCGGCTCTTGCATCGAGATTCGACAGGTCCCAGATGATTGCGCATGCTGGCTCGGGATGTGACCAGTGCGGAGTGTCATACGAGCCTGGGGCATGTTTTCAGGGAGTCGTATATGAGGGCCACGAAGAAGTAGATTTCGTGAGTAATCAGGTAAGGCCGCAGAACAACCCGTACAGCAACACCTATAATCCCGGTTGGAGAAATCACCCAAATTTTGGGTGGCGAGCGAACACAGGAAATCAGAACCCATTGGGGTTCACTCAGCGTGCTCCAGCGCCTCAGCAGGGTCAGCAGTACCAACAGTACAACCAACCCTACCAGCAGCGTCCATACTCGTACCAGAATCAGGGCACTAGGAGTAGCTCCCAGCAGCAGGCCCCTCAGTCTAGTTCCAAGCTGGAGGATATGATGGCTCAGCTTCTCTCTAGCTCTGAAAAACGATACCAACAAAGCGAAGATCGTTTTCTAGCTAACGAGGGAGAAATGAGGAGTCAAAAGGCCTCGATTCAGAATATCGAGAATCAGGTTGGTCAGCTGGCACAGATGATGTCCAAAAGACCCCCAGGCGGTCTTCCGGGTAATACAGAACCAAACCCGGGCGGACACAGGGATGTGAATGCTGTCATGACCAGGAGTGGAAAAACTACCGGACCCGTCATATCGGACTCAGCACCGATCACTGAAGCGGTCCCGACTGACACACCGGACGAGGTGCAAGCCAGGCTGCGCCCAGCAAGTACAGCACAAGTCCAGGAGCCGGTCAAAGATTACACTCCTACAGTACCTTATCCAGGCAGGCTGAAGAAGCAGAAGAATGAAGAACAATACGGTAAGTTCCTTGAGTTGTTTAAGCAACTACACATCAATATACCGTTTGTTGAAGCCTTGGCCCAGATGCCAAAGTATGCGAAATTCCTTAAGGATATCCTCTCGAATAAACAGAAGCTCGAGGATATATCATGTGTGGTGATGAATGAGACTTGTTCCGCCGTTCTGCAAAACCGTCTGCCCACGAAAATGGGAGATCCTGGTAGTTTCACGCTCCCGTGTTTGATTGGAAACATGTCTGTTAGCCATGCATTGGCTGACTTGGGAGCGAGTATTAACCTTATGCCGTATAAGGTTTTTACTAAACTGGATCTGGGTGAGCCGTCACCTACTAGGATGAGCATTCGGTTGGCAGATCGCTCAATAAAGTATCCGCGTGGATTTGTGGAAAACATGCTTGTAAAAATCGATAAATTTGTTTTCCCCGTGGACTTTGTTATCCTTGACATGGACGAAGATTCAAGGGTGCCTTTGATACTTGGACGTCCTTTCCTCAATACAGCGAGGACGATTGTTGATGTGGCAGCTGGCCAAATCACGCTCCGAGTGAATGATGAGCACGTGACATTCGATATCAAAAGATCGATGCAGCATCCGCAATGTCACGATGACATGCTTTACTATGTCGACATTGTCGATGCATGTGTGTGCTCTCATTTTCAAGGTACTATTGACGAGATTGATTCGGAAACACGTCTGTCGTGTGGGGACGTGATTGGCATTACGCAGGAGGGCCACGATTTCGAGCAGCCAGTCTATCAGATTGGTGACGATGGTTCCCAGAGTCCGGAGAGATTTCTAGAAATTGGCCATGTAAAAGAGGAGGAAGCAAAGCCTTCGGTTGAAGATCCGACGCCTTTGGAGTTGAAAGTACTCCCACCACATCTCGAGTATGCATTTCTTGACGAGGAGCGTCGCCTACCGGTCATAATTTCGGCATCATTGGAAAAGGATGAGAAAAATCAGCTTCTCGAGGTTCTGAGACTTCATAAGAGAGCCATTGCATGGAAAATCATGGATATCAAGGGCATCAATCCTTCTTTCTGTACTCACAAGATTCTGATGGAAGACGAGTACAAACCATGTGCACAGCATCAGAGGCGTTTAAATCCAAATATGCAGGACGTGGTGAAGAAGGAGGTGATTAAATTGTTGGATGCCGGCATGATTTATCCTATTTCGGACTCTGTGTGGGTGAGTCCGGTGCAGGTTGTACCTAAGAAAGGTGGTATGACTGTAGTCTCGAATGATAGGAATGAACTAATTCCTACCCGTACCGTCACTGGGTGGCGAGTTTGCATTGACTACCGCAAGCTCAATGATGCTACTCGCAAGGATCACTTCCCGCTTCCATTCATCGACCAGATGTTGGAACGTCTGTCGGGGAAGTTGTATTACTATTTCCTAGACGGATTCTCTGGGTACTTTCAGATTCCTATCGCTCCTGAGGATCAGGAGAAGACTACCTTTACATGCCCCTTCAGCACATTCGCCTACCGGCGGATGCCTTTTGGGTTGTGCAATGCACCAGCGACCTTCCAGAGATGCATGGTTGCAATTTTCCATGACATGATCGAGGATTCCATAGAGGTTTTCATGGATGATTTTTCGGTATTTGGGGATTCCTTCGATCATTGCTTGGAAAATTTGAGAAAAATGTTGAAGAGGAGTGAGGAGACGAATCTAGTCCTGAACTGGGAGAAATGCCACTTCATGGTGAAGGAGGGCATAGTTCTGGGACATAAGATTTCGCATGCTGGTATGGAGGTCGATCCAGCCAAAGTGGATATCATTTCACGACTTCCGCCTCCCACCTCTGTTAGAGCTATACGGAGCTTTCTCGGTCATGCCGGGTTCTATCGGCGATTCATCAAAGATTTTTCAAAAATCGCCAGACCCATGACCCGTTTGTTGGAGAAAGACGCTCCGTTCATATTTGGAGATGATTGCTTGAGAGCCTTTGACCTTCTCAAGAAAAAGTTGATTGAGGCCCCTATTTTAGTTGCACCCGACTGGAGTGATTACGCTATAGGGGCCGTTCTTGGCCAAAAGAGAGAAAAGCACTTTCACCCCATCTATTATGCGAGCAAAACTCTTCACGACGCTCAGGAGCATTATACCACGACAGAAAAAGAGCTCTTAGCGGTCGTTTTCGCATTTGACAAATTTAGATCGTACTTGGTGCTTTCGAAAACCGTTGTATATACTGATCACGCTGCCATCCGATATCTCTTCAGCAAACAGGACGCAAAACCGCGTCTGATCAGGTGGATCTTGTTGCTGCAGGAGTTTGATATTGAAATTCAAGATAAAAAGGGTGCGTTGAATGTAGCGGCTGACCATCTATCTCGGTTAGAGCATGGAGACATCGTGGACGCGCGTTGGGATTCCATAAATGACAACTTCCCACACGAGTCTTTGATGAGTGTTGAGATATGCGATGAGTCGCCATGGTTCGCTGACCTTGCGAACTACCTTGCTTGCGGGATTCTGATTAAAGGGTTGACTCACCAGCAAAAGAGGAAATTCTTTTCGGATGTCAAGCACTACATTTGGGATGACCCTTACTTGTTTCGGGTAGGTGCTGATCAGGTGATTAGGAGATGTGTTTCAGGGAATGAGGCGACCGATATTCTGCGTCACTGTCACGAGGGACCTACCGGAGGCCACCATGGAGCCAACTTTACCGCCAAGAAGGTGTTGGATTCCGGGTTTTATTGGCCGACTATATTTCGTGATGCGCAGAGTTGGGTTAGAGCGTGCGATGCTTGCCAGAGGGCGACAAATATATCGGCACGTGATGAAATGCCTCAGAACTGGATTCAGGTTTGTGAAGTCTTTGATATCTGGGGGGTAGACTTCATGGGACCATTTCCCCCCTCACGAGGTAATAAGTACATCCTGGTCGCGGTTGACTATGTATCGAAGTGGGCGGAGGCACAGGCCTTACCCACCAATGATGCCAGGGTGGTCGTGAGATTTTTGAAAAGCTTATTTGCCCGGTTCGGCGCGCCGAAAGCGCTTATCAGTGACAGAGGGACGCATTTTTGCAATACTCAGCTCGAGAGGGCTTTGTCCCGTTACGGTGTGCATCACCGTCTATCCACGCCCTATCATCCACAGACAAGCGGGCAGGTGGAAGTCACGAACCGGGGGCTGAAAAGAATCCTTAAGCGGTCGGTAGGTGCAAACCGCAAGGATTGGTCGGATAAGCTTGATGAAGCGTTGTGGGCTTTCCGTACGGCTTACAAGACGCCTATTGGGACTACTCCCTTTAGGCTTGTGTACGGAAAGGCATGCCATTTATCGGTTGAGTTGGAGCATAAAGCGATGTGGGCGCTAAAAACCGCAAATCTGGACCTAAAAGCCGGAGGTGAAGCCCGGTTTCTCCAGATTCATGAGTTGGAAGAGTTGCGACAACGCGCTTATGAGAGCTCCGTGTTGTACAAGGAGCGCACGAAGAGATTGCACGATAAACGCTTGAAGGACCACAAAGAATTCCAAGCAGGCGATCTTGTTCTTCTTTACAACTCGCGGTTGCGCTTATTTCCCGGGAAGCTTCATTCACGTTGGACAGGCCCGTACACGGTTAAAGAGGTATTTCCGTATGGGACTGTTGCAATAGAGAACGCGGACGGCGTTATTTTCAAAGTAAATGGCCATCGCTTGAAGTTATACGTTGTCGGGCCGACAGAGTCGGTGATGGAGGTTATTGAACTCCAAACCCCGCACACATCATAAGTGTGGGGAGGAGAGAGTCTACACTGCTGACTCGTGGATTAAAAATGCAGCAAGAGCGTATTTTGCGCTTTAGGGGTAGTATTGTCATTTAGGATTTATTTTTCTAGTTTTAGCTTGGAGTCTTGCTATCGACTCGTCGACAAAAATTTAGCATGAGTCTACGCTACTGACTCGCCGACAAAAATGTAGCAAGAGCGTCTTTGGCGCTATAGGGGCAAAATTTTCCGTTTTTATGTTTTTATAGCTTTAGCGTAATTTAGGTTAGTTAGGTAGTTTCCGTTAGTTTGTACAGTTTCTATTCGTGCCGAGCGAAGGTTCTATGTTGCAATATTGTTTAACAGTAGGCGTGTTGAAAAAATGGCGAAAAACGGCCAAAACAGTTGCTGGAAATGGCTTCTGCAGAAAATTCTGATCTGCAGCTGATGCACGACCGTGCCAGGATTCGCACGCCCGTGCATTTCCGAGATGCTGGCACGGTGGATCGCACCCTCGGTGCATCACCGAGAAAAATGAAAGTCGTCGGACACGCACGACCGTGCCAAACGGCGAACGACCGTGCGTCAGGCTGAGGGCATTTTTGTCATTTTGCACATTATATATATACCCTCATCTGCTGCAAAATCCCTCATTCGCGAACCCTAGCAACTGCAGCCGTTCCAGAGCGGTTTTTACACCAAATCGCACGGTTTTTCGCACGATCTCGCACCCAACTTCGCACGGTACGTCTCTAGTGTTAGATTTCTTGTTTTCTTACTTTCTAGGTTAGATTTCTTCCGATTCTTCAAGGAAATTTTTAGGGTTCTCTTCATAAACAAATCGAAACCCTAACCCTTGTTGAATCGAAGTATCGTGAACACCCGGTTGACTTTCAGACCCATGTTGACCCAATACTTGTTAAAATTTGGCAAAAATCAGGTTGTTCTAAGTACAGGGGTCGAAATCTGCAGACACTGTGTCGCACGGACGTTCCTTAGATGGAACGATCGTGCAATTCCGGCTTGTTCATGATATCTGCTGTTGTTCGGTGTTGCACGATGGTGCCACAGATCGCACGCCGTGCAGTTCTGACAATCTCTGGGCTTGGTCTGTTAGTTCTCGGAGACGCACGACCGTGCGTCTCGAAGAACGACCGTGCCATTTGCCCAGTTCAGTTGGACAGAAGCTTCATAATTTGCTGCTCGGCTGTTTTCAATTCAATTTTCTCCTGTTTCTGTCTTTCTAACAATGTTCCCCATTACAGATGAATCATCCCTTCCTACAGTTCGATCCCAACAACGAGCGTGAGGCTTTATGCATTCCAAAAAGAGACGAACTATGGGCCCGGAGGGGGCAGTTCGGAGTCCCTAGATGGCTGGATTGGGAAGTAATGCAAGAGCTCAATCAGTATGACCGTTTAGAGAACATGATGAGTCGCCCACTTATAAATCTAGTCGGTTGCAACCGACCCGTTTACTTGGAGCTGACCATAGAGTTCTTTGCATCATATGCCTACGAAAAACCGGTTGCTGCTCGACGACCCAAATTCCGCCACAAGGAGCGGATAGCTTTCAGATTATGTGGTCGATGGCACAGGTGGTCGGTTGGTCGTTTGGGTAGGAGGCTTGGGATTTACACTAGGGAAGACATGGATGATCCCAATGTCTTCACAGAGCAATTCACCTTCCCTTCTGATGCAGCACGGGAGGCGTTTTGGGCTGCAAACGCCGTTGGGGACCCATACAACCCGAGGATGTCAAAGGCCTCACGACTTAGAGACCCTCTGGTGCGAGTGATGCACCATGTGTTTAGCCACACTATATGCGGTCGCATGGACAGTCTTGGTAACTGTCCAACACCAGATTTGATTTTTCTATATTCATTGGTGGAGAAGGCACCCATCAACTTAGCGGCGCGAATGGCTGAATACTTTGTGAAGTGCTCAGGGAGGACTCCTAACAGTCAGATACATGGCGGTCAGTATGTGACCGAAATTGCGTACAACGAACACCTTATGACTGAGGAGGTACTTCAGGGTCTCACTCTGATAACCGAGGGGGTTCATGTTGACATCAGGTCACTGAAGGCGATGGGGGTGATTGTTGAGACTGATCACGGGGATAGGTTGAGGGGGCTCAACAACGAGGTCTGGGACCCGTTACCCCCGCTTCCAGCAGACGAAGAGGATGTAGAGATGCAGGAGCAGCACCAGCCGCAAACACCACCGCACCACACACCGCCACACCAGCCGCAGCACCATGAGTACTACCAGCATCAGGATTGGCCTGAGTTTTATCAGCAGTTCCAGCAGATGCGTGTTACGCAGGAGCAGCATGGTACATATATCGACCAGATTAGGACTAGCCAGGACCAGATCCGGGCTAGTCAGGATCAGCTCAGGGCCACTCAGGATCAGCTTAGGCGTAGCCAGGAGAGCTTATACCAGGGGGTGAGTGCCGGATTTTCATACTTGTTCGGGGAGATGCACCATGCATATCCACAGTTCCCACCGTGGAACCCACCTGGTTATGGTGATGCGGGCCCATCCTTCACGAGAGACGATGACGGTGATGACGAGTAGGAGTTGGTGGTGATGTCCGTTAGTGGTTTTTATTATTATTTTAGTACTTGTCATTTCGGGTGTTCTTTTTGCTTAGTAAGTCGAACACCCTCGGATTGTATTGTATTTTAAAACACTTTACTTTCTGTTATGTCGTTATTTGGATTGGTAGTATTTATGTACATTATGGTTTATTTATATTTACTCTGTTACTGTTCTGTTTTGCTGTACCATATGACATACTTGCAAATTTTGGCTATCAAGTCTTTGACCGAAGCATATGACAGACACAGCTTTGGAAGTCTCGATTCATCAGATATCATCTTGAGGGGAGTACTATTATCCTTTTTCTCTATATTTCGGGTTTCGCATTGGGGACAATGCGAAGTTCAAGTATAGGGAGGGGGTTAACTTTGTTAACTTTGTTTGTCCTCATATATATATATATATATATATATATATATATATATATATATATATAAAATCAGAAAATCAGAAAAATCATAGTATATATTTTAGTAAATAAACCGGTTGGTTGTGTTTTAGAAAGCTTCGGACTTGATAAAAACTCGACAAGCAAAATATTTTTGAAAAAGGAAACCGGAAAGCGTGACAAACAAAGAAAGACTTACATGATAGTTTTCACACTTTTACCCATTCCATCCGTTACGTGAGCATTTTGAGCCTATTGTTATATATTTGTTCATTTCGGATATAGGAGTGAGCCGGATGTTATGTGTAATATAGAACTTGTCACTAGTATGCTTGTTAAAACCATGAACTTGTGGATTTGTGTAAAAGTGATAGAGGCACCTAGATTACCCCTTTGTCGTAAACCTTGTTCTTTGTGTTGTGCTCCCCGTTCACCTTATATTACCCTTTAGGATTAACCATGTCGAGCCTTCCCGTTTACCTTTGTTTACCCACATTATCGCCCACTTAGCCAAATTTAGCCTTTGTATGTTTTAAACCCTTTTTAGTGTTGAAACTCGGACAAAATAATCGTTTAACTAGCGTTTGTTTCAGTTTATTGTATAGTATGTTTTCTAAAAAAAAAACAGAAAATAAAACACACTAAAATAGGGTGAAGTTGATAAAATCGAGCAATTTTGAACACTTAAATGTTAAAATTTCGTTGATAAGCTCGATTGCGCAATAGTCGCCTTTTTAAGGCATTTGTATGTATAGTTGTTTACGTTGTTGCTAGTTAGACGCTACTACCGAGTTTTAACCATTTTCGCCACTTTATATGTCTACTTCCATACCCTTCGCCCAAGCCTAACGTTACAACCCGTAAAGACCTCTTGATTTACACTTATTTGCATGTTAGTTGGTGGAGACGAGATCTTATGACAAGCTTATGATATTGCATGTTTCATTAACGAGGCATTGAGTGTTTGCACATACACATTATATGTATGTTTCATAAATAAAACCGAGTGTGTATGAACATTGTGAGTCGCGTGAAGATTAATTGACTCAACATGTTAATCTTCACGCGACTCACAATGTTCATACAAGCTGCAACCGCTCAGATTTCAACCGGTCTCGAGTATAGGTCTTGGTGTTCTCGAGTCGAAATCAGGAAGGTCTCGACTTGTGCATATATTACTCGAGACTAGGTGGTCTCGAGTCAGGTCTCGAGTCACAACAGGACTTGCAATTCTGGTCTCGAGTTGTGTTGTTTTGTGTCGGTATGGTGGTCTCGAGTCGAGACTATGAGTTCTCGACTCGCAACCCTTGTCGAGACTAGCAGATTGTAACAGTTTCCTACTTTGCAGCTCATTGATAACGTAATCTCAGCTAACAACTTGGCAGTTTCACAAATCAGATCAAATCAGCCATTAATCAATACTCGATCAAACAAGCAATCTATTCGCTAATTTACATGAACTCTAAATGAATTCAAAACATGAACATCCATCATAATCATATCCTTTAGTCCGATTTCATGAACATCCAACCGGTTACATACGTTTAATCCTAAATCATTATGAAAACAACAATTTATGATAGCACAACAACATCACTTAAACATGTCCGATTGTCTAGAACACCATCACATGATTAACAATCCGAAACATATAGCATAGCGGCCGATTATCAAGTATCATCAATTACCATTTGCTTAATATGATACATTCAATACATACATGAGAGCCGATTAACAAGAACACTACCAATTAACATCATAGTTCACTATGTTAACAAGACTCCTAAGTTATCATGCAAATTGTTAATATCATAAACATACAATTAACAAAACACTAAGCACTAACCGGATTGAGAGGAGAAAGGGATCGGCCAAGTCAAGAGCTTCAAAAGAGAGATGGTTGCCGTCGGGTTCGTGAGGGAGAGAGAGAAAGAGCTGGGGTTTTTATGTGTGTGAATGATTTGCCAAAAAGTATGAGAAAGTTACTAACACCCTAGTGTTATGCGTGTAAGGTGGGTGGGCCGAGCCCTCTATTGGGCCGCCCTTGGTCCGTGTACGAAGGTAAGTCCCGGACGGCTTGTGCGATCGAGCGAGTGTTGTGCGGTTCGGCCATTAATATACATACATACATTACACAAAGCACGTAACATATCATGCATTCAATCAATTAATATAGTTCACATAAGCACGTTACGTTACACAAAATAGGTTCGAATTTCGAGTTGTCACATTATCCCCAACTTAAAAGAAATTTCGTCCCGAAATTTGGTACGTACTCACTGAGGAAGCTAGGTAAGTTGTATCGTTTACTGGTTTTCCTGGGGTGTCACATCCTCCCCCCGTTGATCTGGAATTTCGTCCCGAAATTCCGTGGTAGCTTAAGCCTCAGTAGTGGTTGTACTGTTCGCGAACAATTGGGGCTACTTTTCTTTCATCTGATCTTCGCGTTCCCAGGTGAACTCTGGGCCACGACGGGAGTTCCAACGAACTCGAATAAGAGGGATTCTCGTGTTCTTGAGGACCTTAACATCCTGGTCCGTGATTTCAATAGGTTCCTCGACGAACTATGAGGGTCTCATCTGACAGGCACTTCTTCAGATTCGACACGTGAAAAACATTGTGAACTGCACCGAGTTCAGCTGGTAAGTTTAGTCTGTAGGCCACTTTGCCTATTCTTTATGCGATTTCGAACGGTCCGACATATCGCGGATTGAGCTTGCCCCGTTTGCCAAAACGAACCACACCCTTCCAGGGTGAGACTTTGAGTAAAACCCGGTCCCCGACCTGAAATTCCAATGGCTTCCTATGCTTATCCGCGTAGCTTTTCTGACGGTCGCAAGTGGTACGTGCGCGACTACAAATATTTTTACAATGAAATTACACACGAATTGGTTTTAAATTTATAAAAGTGATTATTACTTTTACATCAAAACACACACGAAAGGGCAAGTGTACCCCGTCATATATGTAGTAAAGTATCGGTAAGAACCAAGTATCGATCCACGGAAATGGGCGGAGAAATAATACTAGACCTTTGTCACTGAATTACCGGTAAAAACATAAGTTGTTTTGGTTTTAATTAAACTAAAGTAAGCATAAATAAATACTTATAAAACATAGTAAATTATATATAAATAGCCTTGCTTAATACACAACCAAAGTATGTTAACTAAGTCAGTTTTGGCACTAGAAGCATTCGGTCAATTTCCCATTTTGAGACAATTAGTATCCCTTTCGGGAATCCTAACATGACAATCATTCGGAAAGTTAAAACGATAAACACACTTTAACCACCTAAAATTGTTCTTTAACGTGCAATTGATAAATGTCTATAAAAATCTCCTAAAAATAAGTTAGTCATCCGTTAGGAGTTTTCTAACCTCACTTAATCAAGGAAAGCAACACCGATAAACACAATGCAACCACCGAGACAAGCATAAACTAGATTAAATCACAACCGAGTTCATTTTACAAATCTTGCACATAAATTCACCAAGATAGCAATTTTGGCCGAAACTACTAATTAAGCTAACAAATCATGGCAAGAATTCATAACAACACCATCTAACCCGTTAGAGTCCTTCCGTGAGGGCAAGCTTTCTTGATTAACAATAATTTCATTTTATTAAACCACTAACCCGTTAGAGTATCATGGTGCCCACATTTTAACCAAGTTAAACTAGTTAACCAAATTAAAAGTTTACTAATACATGATTAAATAAGCTTCATTTTTCAACTATCTTACCTAACCAAGCACCAATCATCCAACACAATTACTTATAATCAAGAAATCAATATCAATAACAAGGTTGCAAACTAATCATCAAAGATAATCATAGAAAATACTTCAAAGTGTCATTACAAACAAAGATTAACATACTAATGGTTATAATCAAGCAAGGGATTGTTGTGTTTTTGCCCAAAGGCTACAATAATACATAAATATTAATCTGAATGCTTGAAAGATTAACAAAAATATGGAAAGATTAGAAAACCCAACCATAAACAAGCACAAGATTAAGAATCCGGATAGTAAATGAGCAAAACCGGGCAATGTGGCTTGAATCCAAGTGAAAGCAGAAGCCTTCGGAGCCTCAAAATCGCCTGCATACGCTCTCCAAAATTCCAGAGTTACTAATAGAATAGTTCTGTTCTGTTTTTATGCTTTTTCGATGTGGCACGGTCGTTCTTCCGATCGCACGACCGTGCACTTTAAGCAATTATTGGTGGTGGTCCACCATACTGCGTGACGTCACAGATCGTTGACTGGTCTTCGGACACGCACGGGCGTTCTTCACTTGGCACGGTCGTTCCTCACCGAAGTCTAGTTGCACGCCTGGTCCTTTGGTCGTTCAGTTCCGATGTCTTGTTTGGTTGTCGGATCCGCACGACCGTTCCGCATATGGCACGACCGTGCCATTTCGGGTTGGCCTTAAATGCCTTGCACGCGGAGTTGCACGCCTCGTTCACTGCCGGGTTATTCAGGATCATCGGATATGCACGGTCGTGCATGAGGTCGCATGACCGTGCGACACGCCCAGGTCAGTTTTTCCAACAGAACGTTCGCAGCTTCGTCGTTTTGTCCGGAAAGTCCTCGTTTTTGCTATCATCTTGTCTGGTATGCTGTTTAGGCCTGTAAACAAAAATGTAGATAATTAAGTATCCGAATGACGGTTTTACGGCCGAAAACGCATAAAATAGGGGTAAAACGGGGGACTAAAATATGTGTAAATTAGCGAATATCAAATCTGAGCGGTTGCAGTTCGTCGAGGAACCTATTGAAATCACGGACCAGGATGTTAAGGTCCTCAAGAACACGAGAATCCCTCTTATTCGAGTTCGTTGGAACTCCCGTCGTGGCCCAGAGTTCACCTGGGAACGCGAAGATCAGATGAAAGAAAAGTAGCCCCAATTGTTCGCGAACAGTACAACCACTACTGAGGCTTAAGCTACCACGGAATTTCGGGACGAAATTCCAGATCAACGGGGGGAGGATGTGACACCCCAGGAAAACCAGTAAACGATACAACTTACCTAGCTTCCTCAGTGAGTACGTACCAAATTTCGGGACGAAATTTCTTTTAAGTTGGGGATAATGTGACAACTCGAAATTCGAACCTATTTTGTGTAACGTTACGTGCTTATGTGAACTATATTAATTGATTGAATGCATGATATGTTACGTGCTTTGTGTAATGTATGTATGTATATTAATGGTCGAACCGCACAACACTCGCTCGATCGCACAAGCCGTCCGGGACTTACCTTCGTACACGGACCAAGGGCGGCCCAATAGAGGGCTCGGCCCACCCACCTTACACGCATAACACTAGGGTGTTAGTAACTTTCTCATACTTTTTGGCAAATCATTCACACACATAAAAACCCTAGCTCTTTCTCTCTCTCCCTCACGAACCCAACGGCAACCATCTCTCTTTTGAAGCTCTTGACTTGGCCGATCCCTTTCTCCTCTCAATCCGGTTAGTGCTTAGTGTTTTGTTAATTGTATGTTTATGATATTAACAATTTGCATGATAACCTAGGAGTCTTGTTAACATGGTGAACTATGATGTTAATTGGTAGTGTTCTTGTTAATCGGCTCTCATGTATGTATTGAATGTATCATATTAATCAAATGGTAATTGATGATACTTGATAATCGGCCGCTATGCTATATGTTTCGGATTGTTAATCATGTGATGGTGTTCTAGACAATCGGACATGTTTAAGTGATGTTGTTGTGCTATCATAAATTGTTGTTTTCATGATGATTTAGGATTAAACGTATGTAACCGGTTGGATGTTCATGAAATCGGACTAAAGGATATGATTATGATGGATGTTCATGTTTTGAATTCATTTAGAGTTCATGTAAATTAGCGAATAGATTGCTTGTTTGATCAAGTATTGATTAATGGCTGATTTGATCTGATTTGTGAAACTGCCAAGTTGTTAGCTGAGATTACGGAATCAATGAGCTGCAAAGTAGGAAACTGTTACAATCTGCTAGTCTCGACAAGGGTTGCGAGTCGAGAACTCATAGTCTCGACTCGAGACCACCATACCGACACAAAACAACACAACTCGAGACCAGCATTGCAAGTCCTGTTGCGACTCGAGACCTGACTCGAGACCACCTAGTCTCGAGTAATATATGCACAAGTCGAGACCTTCCTGATTTCGACTCGAGAACACCAAGACCTATACTCGAGACCACCTGGTCCCGACTCGAGATCTCTGGTCTCGACTCGAGACCGTAAGCACGTGCACACACTGTTGGACTTGCACACTGTTACGAGCCCAACCACTTGGGCCGCATATTTAGACTTCGTTTATTTACGTGATTGCTACTAATTGAACTCGTACTGTTGTTGAACTGCCATGATTATACTTGTGTACAATACGTGTAGAACATACGTGCATTACTTGAATACGAACCTAACTTGTATGGTAACCATGCTAGGACGTGGTTGACCACCATATAGCTTAATTGAACTTTTCTGTGTATCTGCCCAGTAAAACCAAGGTGAGTTCACACAGCCAAGGCATGGGTTCCCAGGGTGGGAATGGGATTAGATGATTTACTTGTACTTACTTAGCTAATGGAACTTAACGATATGGTCCTCGGGTGAGGAAGGGTTATTGATAAGTTACGACTAGACTAGTGATACTATTAGAACTGATCTTCGCACACACGCCGGGGTTGGCTGCGATATTATGACTAATCTTCGCACACATGCCTAGGATGGCTGCGAACCATACACTAAACTTCGCACACATGCCGGGTGGCTGCGATACAAATATACCTAGTCTAGAATACTTGGGAAACTTCCCCTAATCTTCGCATACACGCCTAGAGGGCCGCGATACGAACTAATACGATGCATGACTTAATGAACGAACACAAGGCTTACGATACTATTACAATTACTGAACTATTAACTGTGAACTCGCTCAACTAGTTGTTGACTCTCTGCTGCATGCCTTGCAGGACCTTAGGTACTTATGGAGCTTGCACAGGGAGGAGCAGGTCTTTGTGGGACATGGATCGTGGATGCCATGTTAAAACATTTAAACATTTGAACTTATGTTATTTATTGGGTTTTCATACTTATGCTTCCGCTACACTTTGAAACTATACTTACGTATTGAACACCTATCGTATTGAATGATTTACTTGTTATTAATTACATGTTCGATATGATTGGTGGCTTGATCCTGGTCATGTCACGCCTCCAAGCGGTGGTACTCCGCGTGTGGATTTTGGGGGTGTGACAAAAACGCTGCTACGATACAGGGTATTAACTCGATCGCTGTTACGATTCAATGTCCGATCGATTGAAACTATCTGATGGATGTTTAAGTGCTGCCCACATTAGGTCTATACTTTGTCATTCGTCGTGAATTCGATGGATGTTTAAGTATTGCACTTTGTTATTCGCTGTGAGGGTTTTAATCTCGTGAGTTATCGTAAATGCTGTATTAGTTACTGACCTAGTTCGTGTGCATTGTTGTTTAAATAAGGTTATCAGGCTTATCAATAGGCTAAACTCTGCCCGTTTAAACTTGCAATGTGAGTCCATTCTCTTTTCTCACAGTTTGTGAGTCATTCTCTTTTTATTAACAGTGTTTCACTATACTCCAATTATTTTCAATGTTACAATTACAGGGATTAAGTTGTGGTTATCTTGAATCATTGGCAAGTGGGGTATTGTGCACATTACTAATTTTCTCACAGTTAGGCTAATAAATCCTAACAGTGATAATCATCACTACTTGGGTGAAAGGACCCAATAGTGGTATGACCATCGTCACCAGGAGGTGACACGGCGCCAGATAAAAATAAGATAGAAGCCATTGTAATCGCTCTTATGCTGTAATTAATAGCTATGTGTCGTTTTATCAAATGGAGTGACCCACCAGTATTTCCCCGCTGACAAAAATATTTTTAAAACATGTTTCAAGTGACCTACTGTGAAGCAAGGAAAAGTGCTACGGAGCACTAACAAAGCTTGAAGTAGTGGCTCAGTTAAATAAATAAACACGTTTTGTAAACCAGGGAATTTCCTCGTGAAATTCCTCTATTGTAAATTACGGGGTTCATCCCAAATTATGAAATAAAATAATCGGGCATTTTCAAGTTTAAAGATCCTGTCAAAACTTCCGCTGTCAAATCAGATAATAAATACCACGGTTTCTGTCCAGAGGCTCCTGGACCGGGTAAAACCGAGACAGGGGCCGTGACACATCAAGATCATCATCATCAACCTGCAACATGTTTAAAAGTATAGTTCAACACACAAAGCATTGGCGAGTACACAAGTTTAATACATAACATAAGTATGAAATATTTAACTAATCCACATGGAAAACTTAGTTATCAAGATTAACGTAAAACTGGCATGTGAATATTTAAGTCAACCCAAGTTTACGCAATGATTAAAGACTTAACATGACCTCACGAACACGGGCGATGCTTTACTCCTATAGCGCTATACATGTTAAGGGTAGGCTCGTACGAAGTTAATGACTAGTTAATCACAAAAAGTATAACCCCAGAATAACGAATCAAGTATAACGCATGTATGCATGTATTAGATTTGTGTTTGCATAAAGTATAAGTGTGATTGTGATTTTCATAGATTAAACATATTGCACCCAAAAGTGTAAAAACATAAAAAGGGTGTTCGAGTGTACTCACGGTTTTGCAAAGCTTTCCTTTGAATCCCGTGAAGAGTTTGTGAGTGTGAGGATGGAACACCGAGGTCACCCTACATGGGATAAACGAAGGTATGTAAGTAACGGAATTTAGATGGAAGATTTGGATTGGAATTTAAAGTACAAAAAGTATGTATGTATAAAAGTATTATCTAGTCTAAGTACTCGTTTTTGGCATTAAGTTGCATGTGATTTCATGGGTCCTAGTTTTCCCATTAGAATCATCAATGAGAGACTTAGATTTGTAGATAAAGTAGCCTAAGTTTATGAATAACCATGACCCAATTATCAGCATAGATTCATCCATGTTCATATATATATAGTTATAATATTAACCTAAGCTAAGTCCATCATAAGTATCATAGATTGTCATGTAAGTCAAGCATGAAGGTTTAACCTCGTTGTATGATTCACCACTGCACAAATCATCACAAGGATAATTCGGAGGGTCATGAATAACAAGAAATAGAACTAACTAATACATTCTCAAGTAGCCAAGTAAGTCCTAACCCGGGTGAGCTAACGCAACATGGAAGGAGTTAACTAAGTGTTGGAGGCGAGATAGAGTTATGTTACTTTGATACCAGAAAGCTACTTGAGTGTTCATACACAAGGTTCACAAGTGAGATAGTGGAACTAGACTGGAAAGCCAAAGCTCCCATGGTTCACACTTTTACAAGTCACAAGTTCAACCATATGGAAGATGGTGAATCGTGTTTGTTTTCAACACTTGGATTATAACATGTATGAACTTAAAGTAAAGAGTTTTGAACTCATAACTTGATGGAAATCAACCTCAATACAAACCCACAACTATGGACTAAGTTATGAGCTTGGTGGTTACAAGATTTCACAAAGTTTTAGCAAATAAATTGAAGGTATGTAAACATGAACAAAAACAAAAAATAAATCTCACTTTGGACCTCATATATGGTGAGGTTTCACCTTAGTTTGCCATGGCAAACATGTGAAAACCTTCCTAGAGGTTATCCAAGTAAGATGGAAGAAGAAACAAGAAGAAATTGAGTGAAGAAGTGAGCTAGAACTCACTTGAAAGCCTTGAAACTTTCTGCTCAAAAATCAGAACTTTTGAGAGTTCTTGAGAGGATTTGAGAGTGATTGTGGAGTTTGGAAAGTGAAAATGAGTGTTAGAATGGTGGTATTTATAGTGGGAGATTAGGGTTAGGAGTTAAGAGTGTATTAAAGGGAGTTAGGTGGTGGTTAAAGGTGAAAATGTGACCAATGCGCATGCTGATCTGAATCTGTTGCGGATCGATACACGTAGTGCGTCGCGGGAGGGAAGGAGGGCCTATGCGTGTGTCGCCTGGCTTACTCTCCGGACAAACTTTCAGTTTGGCACGTTTGGTCCATGTAGTTTGGTCCTTGGCATATTTTATGGCATTTCTTGTATGTTTAATATGCAATTAAGTATATATCATATATAAAAGTATAACTTAGTATTGAGAACATGTAATTAAGTATTTGTATGTATATAATGTATAAAATCATGTATTTATGACCGAGTGCTAGTAAAACAAGTAAATGTTTGTGCGTGAGGGAAATGTATATCGAATATGCACGTGACTTAAATATAAAATGAGTATGTATAATCAAGGTGTAAATTCACATATAATCTCAAGTTTTTATTACGATCAAAGCCTCAGATTACAACGATTTGAATTGAAATATGATTACAAGATAAACAAGTTTCCAAAAATAGAAGTACAAGACAAACTTGCTAAATATGGAAAGTTACGAAAAGCGAGGCGTTACAATCAAATAGATGAAAATTTCCATAATAAGGATCTTGAGAATAGATCAATTGGAAAGGAGATGTATCACCCAATAATTTTAAGGGTAAACCATTTTGTTGTGAAAGTTTTCAAACAAAAGGCACCCGTCCAATAAGAAGTCGGTACATACGCATGTAAGTAACATTGCAAGACCCGTTTCAACAATGCGTGGTGTTTTTTTCTTCACGACCATTTTGCTACGATGTGTATTGACAT
Source organism: Helianthus annuus (assembly GCF_002127325.2). NCBI lineage: Eukaryota > Viridiplantae > Streptophyta > Magnoliopsida > Asterales > Asteraceae > Helianthus > Helianthus annuus. The sequence continues at coordinate 51,863,507 of NC_035436.2, read as the reverse complement.
GGAAGTTGATGAAAAGTGCATTATCTTCCAATACTTTGCGAACAATGTGTTAACAAATTCAGAACCACCATCAAATTGACATACCTTAATTTTCCGTGAGTGAGTATTGTGTCTCAACAAGTTTACAATTTTAATGAAGACACTGAGTACGGAGTAAAACTGTGCTTTTTAAAGGATATATTCATGTAAACTCTGAACAATCGTCCACAATAACAACATAATACCAATAAGCATCGGGATAACCAACTGGTGTTGGAACCCACAAGTCACAGTGTATGAAGTGTAATAGATATAAAGACCATTGCGAATTAGGCTCAAAAGGTAGTCTATGACATTTAGACCGTTGACATGACCTTCAAACAATAGGTTTAGGTAACAAAGAAGTAACATGCAAAGCATACATTTATGCAACAAATAAATAATATCAAAAGATACATGTCCAAGATGGTTTTGCTACATTTCATAAGAGACTTATTTAAAACACCATGCTTTGTAGCAAGAGCTTGAGGTGCATCTTTAAGCACATATAGTCCATTTTCACAACGCCCTTTAGCTAGAACCCCATTTGGTGTTGCGGTCCTGAATAGTAAAAAATAGTTAAGATAGCAAAATATCACAGAGAGGCAAATGGCTACCAACAAAGGAAGTACCCATATGTGTAATAGGGAAATAATTACTATTACTTAAAGTTACGTGCATGTTACATTGATAGGGAGTGGAGCGATGAAGAGTAGGTAACATGATAACAATCCAATCAAGAGTGTCTTGGGTAACACAACTGGTATAAGTGGGTCATTGCTTTCGAATTAGTAGTCCAAGCGAGAGTGTCTTGGGTAACATGACGTTGCGCGTGAAAAGCCTTGGCAAGATCTTCATCCGCAAATGTAGCACGACTGGTGTAAGTGTGTAAAGAGGGACAAGATGATGCATAATAACCATTAGTGTGGAAAATTTGACAATGGGGAGTCTATGACTAGATCCAAGGCCGACACCACCACCACCACGGGAACCACGATAGCCACCACCACCATGAGATGAGTGCTGGCCACGGCCACGATTCTGTAAAAAAGGAGATCGATTATGTTGGGCACTGAACCTGCAATAAAAGGGGTGGTTCCATGAAGAGATTGAAGAAATAACTCATGGCTTTAGCCTGAAAGAAAATATCTCAAAAAAAACCAATGTCGGTTTGGCATCCTGAACGATGATAGAAAATGTCTCAAAAGAGGGGCCGAGACCACAGAGGAACCAATGAAAGTTATCCGCTTCAACAACGGGTTGCCCTGTGGCAGCCAACTGATCACAATATACCTTGAATTATCAACCATAATCATCAACAGTTGAAGTACTTGTCGGAGAGAATCATGCACTGAGTGGATACACCACATAGACGTGTTGCTATAGGCGGTCTCAAGGGTGGTCCAGACCTGCCTGGCGGTGGTGAGCCCAAGAACTTCACTAGGTGCTTTTTCTAAAAAAGAAGAATTGAGGGTTATAACAGCTCTTTGATCACGTTCGATCCATGACAGTAAGTCTGGATTAACGATATGTTTGTTTTTGATAAGAACAGTGGATTGAGGCTAAGGGGAGGAGCGTCAATATGGGCTAGAAGCTTCTGGTATGTAAAAAGAGTCAATATGGGCTAGAAGTTTCTAGTATGTAAAAAGAGGTATGATTTGGTTACACCATACTAAATAATTAGATGATGAAAGAGTGATCATGTGGTGAAAGGTATTCACAGAAGAAGGCCATCAGTAGATCAAGAGGAAGAAGAAGAAGACGCCATGGAGAAGACAATCGTCAACGAGAACGACGATTAGGGTTGGAGGTGTATGGCTAATACCATATAGAGGTGTCATTGGATCAACCTCAATAAGACTATTTTTGATTACATATATATATATATATATATATATATATATAAAGTCAAGAAATATAACAATAAATCCTTCAATTTAGGAGTTTAAGAAAGATAAAAAATACACAATTAAATACATAAATATATTCCAATATCATCCAATAATAGTAAATAGTCATTACAAGGATACTCTAACATAATTCTTTTAGTATTAAACCTTTGAAAATTATCTCTATTTATTTTTATAACAGTAATAATATTTTAAAGCTTTTATATTTTTTGAATGCCAAAAATTCTATATAAAAATAGAAATGAGCCAACAATGAGTTGTAAAACCCATAAAAATTACAAGATTAGATCACAGATACTAAAGTCACACAACCGATCCCAATTAAGAACATGAACTTTAGATCTATCAAAAGAAAAGAGGTTTCCTTAATATATTCCACTGTTCTAGCGTACAATATACTTCTATCGTTGAATATCTTATCAATTCTCACCCTCCAAATCTGCCAAAAGTTAGTCACGAAGATCGTTCAACCACTTTCTTCCACTCTGTAAAACCATTAAGGTTATGAAAAATGCCCATTAGCGTTTGACGAATGAAACCTGTGGCGGGGATCGGAAATTTTAGCCAAATGAAAAACGCTTAATCAAACCAATCGGACAACAATGCAAGACACAAGCGTGTGATCCCCCGATTCTTCAACCAAACCACACTTGCAATAAATTGTCAATCTAAGTATGTATGAATATTAAATTTAGGTTATTTATGGAGAAACATGTTGGAACTAGGATTTATCATCCTCTAAGTTTGGAAAATTTTTATTATTGATATCAAATTCATTATTATTGTACAAGAATATATATTCCAACTAGATTTCTTAAAACTTGATGCATAATCCTTGCTTTTGACAAAACTTAAAGAACACTTTGATTACTAGTAAAATATAAGATGTTGGATATGAGTTGTCTATTCCAATTCAAATTGATGGTTATTAGAATCTTACACACTTTATAGACATACATTGCAAGTAAATTTACGATAGCTACAACTATTCTTACAATGGTCCTTGCTAAGGTATCCATTCAGAAAAACCATTATCGCATTAACTTTATCATATACAATGTTTGAAATATTAGATGATGACAAAATGTACCATTCAGTTTAAACAAATATTTCATAGAGGTGTTTTCCTCATGATATACACCATGAATTTAGATGAAAAAAAAAAATTCACATGAAGATCCTTTTGAACATTATAGTCATACAATAAAGAGGCTGATCGCCCATATTATTGTAAGAGTCTGAATCATCAAACCAGTAAGAGGTCAGAACCACTAAGAGCCAATATAATGCTTAACCATTCAGAGTCAAATGTCTGACCAATTCAGGTAAGAGGTCTTAACCATTCAAACTCAGTATAATGTTTAACCATTCAGAGACACATGTCTGAACCATTCAGATATCTGCCCGTGAAATAAACAGTCTGAACCATTAAGTGTTGAACCATTAAGAGGTTTTAACCATTAAGAACCCATTAAAAGCTGAAACAAGCAGCCCCTAAGCCTGGCGAGATTACCTGAAACCTAAAACATTAGAGACCGGTAAGTATAGAACTGAAAAAAAAAAATCCAATATTCAAATATATTTGGTGATGAAGGTGAAGACTAATAATAAATATAGTTTAAAAAACTAAAAAGGTATTATTGTCCTAAATCTTTGCTGTCTAAAAAGATACAGAAAGTGTACAAAAGTACATTTAATGATTTTTAGAACAACTTGTTACATATACAATGTAATGCAACTTGTAATAAGTGGAGGGTACAGACTTTGCTGCATGATGTACACATTATTTTGTTTGTATGCAACTTTACAATGTAAAATAATAAATAAATGGAAGTGTAAGTTAGTCACGTGATAGAAGGGCATTAAAACAGAGAGGGTCACGTGCGACCATCAACTGCAGTTTTCTTCAATCTGCCAAAATCACTTGCCGTGTCGCGTGCGGTCGGTCCCGCAAACCGGCTCCGTTTGTTCCAGTACGGCGCAACATAGCGCCGTGAAGTAACGGCCGTTAGGGTGTGGAAAACGGCGTTGAAGCATTTGTACCGTCCAACATCCATGTGGTTACGGAGGGTGTTATCCAACTGCTTTTTGACAACGCATATGTAAAATGTCTGACGTTGAAATGGTCTAGTCATGATTGCTACATGGTGGATATTATTATTATTTTTTTTAAATATGTTTTATGTTCGGTTGTTTTTTTTTTCAATTTAAAAAAAAAAATTATGATTGTTATCTTTTCATACTATGATATATAAATATTTATTATAAGGATTTGTTGCATTACACGGTGGGAATTTGATTAGTATCGTTCGCTTCAATAAGGAACTGGTGCTTGCTAGAGCAATTGAGAGTAGGGCTGTTCAAATTGCTCGTCGCCCGTCGCTCGCTCGACGCTCGTTCGGAACTTGCTCGGGAAATGCTCGTTCGATTTGACGCTCGGTTGTAAACGAACCGCTCTGCTCGGTTCGGTTTGTAAACGAGCCAAACATGAGCAAAGGTCCGCTCGGCTCGGTTCGGCTCGGCTCGAATTATTATTTTTAATTAGTATATACACATATACATATATACATATACACTTACATATGTAATAAACATGCATACACACACACACACATATATATATATATATATATATATATATATATATATATATATATATATATATATATATATATATATATATATATATATATATTGTTATGGGTGAAATTCTGAGCCCATATCCTGACTTTGTATCTTGATTTTTTATTAGTTGTATATGATCAGGATACCGGATCAGGATACCGTATCAGGATACCGGGCCAGGATATTGGTAATATCCTGAGGCAGTATCCTGACTATTACTAACGATTGGCTTGTAAAACGTTGGTTGCAAGGTACCAAAGTTAAAAGACTTGATCTACCTGAAGATTCGCTCAAGGTGGTTGAAAAATGGACGTTGATGGTGGAAGAATGGGTCTTGTAATGGTCAGAAAGGCATATTCCGGGAGAATATCGGATGTGGGTCAATGTTATTGACATTGTAACGGTTATATGAGCTAAAGACCCGGTTTTGTAGTCAATAAGCACGTGGAAAACGAGTAGAAGCAGCCCCCAACGTTCAGAATGGAATATTCCAAAGTATCCCGGAATAATAGGATAGTTTGTTGGTTTCTTTTACTATAAATATGGATGGCCAGATCTCGTAGGACACTTCACTTCAACTCACTCCACTTCTAACTCTCGAATTCATACACAATTCACTTGTAATCGCACACTAACACTCATCACTTGCAATCATTGTAACACTTAGTAGAGATCTGAGCTTTATCCTGCACTGTATCCTGGTTATTGAAGCAATAAGAAGAACAAGGCAGCTGCGATTGTCAGCTCCCGAGGTTTTATGCCGGCGATCTAGATTGATCAACGGCTTTCCTCGTACATCTCGTGTCATTTACTTTACTTTTTTGCTCATTGTTTGATCGTAGATACAGCTCAATATCCTGAGCCGTATCCTGAAACTGTTTTAGCAAATAACTTAACTTGAATATTTTTCACACATATTTCTAGCACACTACCTCACTTAACTAATTTGATCACTTAATTACTTCGGTAATTTTTTACCAAAACAATTTGGCGCCCACCGTGGGGCAAGTGGTGCTCTCTTTACTAAAAATCTTTGTGAAATCGTTAATCGGTTTTCTGTTTTCAAAACTTTTTGCCACATTGTTTACAATGGCCTCAAGATCAAACATGAGCTCTTCTACTGTGTCTGCTACAACTTCTGCAACAGTTGGTTCGGTGCCTCCCTCACCTTCACAAGTTCAGACTTTTCAAAGGAGAAATGAAAGCCACACACCGAGAGAAATTTCTGCTGCTCAGAATGTTTCTAGATCCGGAAATTCAGGGAGAACCCATATCCTTGTTTCTAATAACGAAATTCTGTCTTTGTTTGGTAGTATACAGGAACAAATGAAGAGGCAGCAAGAAACTAACCAGACAATCATGAAGGATATACAACTCTTGAAGTCAAACTCCAGGAAACCTATGGAGTATACAACTACTCCTCTATAGCCCAGGATGCTAATCTTTAGTTCATCAACATTTACCGAGGATAATCAAGGCAACATGATACCGAGTCAGTCCCGGAGCAACATGCTGGAGATACCATCATCCGCCAGGATATCGACCGTGAGGGATCCAGGATATGGCCCAGGATATGGTCCAGGATATGGCGAAAGCCGACAGGCTGGTAACATGTTTGCCAATATCAGTATCCCTGCTACTAATCATTCTGATTCTTTGCAGGATATAGGTGTAACACCAGTATTGACCAGGGAACTTCAAAAATTGAAGGATGTGATATCAAGTGTTCCTGGAGCAGTGCAGCCTATACCGAAAGTATCCAAGGATAGTCACAGGATATCCCGATTTGCTCATCCAATTTGTGATGCTGAAATTCCAAAAAGATTCCAGACTCCCAGCATAAAGTTGTATGATGGGACGACATATCCTAAGGAGCATATTGCCCAGTATAGGGAAAGGATGGAAACAAATCCAATCCTACCAGAACCTAAGGAAGCATGCTTATGCAAAGGCTTCGGTTCAATTTTAACAGGACCGGCCTTAAAATGGCTTTTAAACGTTCCACCTTATTCAATTACATCATTTTCTCATTTAGTTAATTTGTTTATCGGTTAATTTTCTTATAGCAGGAGCTTTGAGAAACTAACAAGTGATCTTTACAGGATAACACAAGGATCACAAAAATCCCTAAGGGATTATGTTAAAAAATTTAGTAGAGAATCCTTGGATATCCCGAATCTTGATATTTCTACGGCAGTACAAGCGTTCAAAATGGGGTTACAGAAGGATCGTCAATTTTATCAGGATCTTGTAATGAATCCTTGCAGGAACTTGGACGAAGCTCGAAACAGGGCCTTGAGATATATCAGGCTAAAAGATGATAAGAAAATGCAAGAGAGGATGAATGCATCCTCAACATATGAATCAACTAACAGGAAGTCAGAATCCTCGTACAAACCATACCGCTCTAAGCCGTATGGTAGAAATGATAACAAGAAAGTGAATGCTGTTGAAGACGAGGATCCTGAGGAGTATCCTGAGTTATCTGAATATTGTTTTTCTGAACTAATGTATGCTATGCAGGGTTTAGGAGACAAAGCCAGGTGGCCTCGGAAGAATCAACAAAAGGCTGATTGGAAGAATAAGTCCAAGTGGTGTGCCTTCCACGAGGATTTCGGACATGTTACTGAGGATCGCATTGCTTTAAGGAAAGAAATAAGCTATCTCTTGAGCAAGGGATATCTGAAGGATCTCCCGGGAAGAAAGAAGAATAAGGGTCAGGATACTGAGAAGGATCCTGAACGAGTAGCGCCACCTCCTGCGGATGCCAAGATAATCAACTTCATTTCGGGAGGATCCGACATTTGTGGGACTTCGTATTCGGCAGCAAAGAGACATGCAAAGGAAGCTAAAGCCGAAAGGGGAGACAAACCTGTCAGGATGACTACCCTCACAACTGACAAAGTGATCACTTTTGATGCAGATGACAGGGATACTGTCCAGGATCCTCACCATGATGCTCTGGTAATAACGTTATATGTGGCTAACCATTTTGTACGCAGGATACTGGTTGATAATGGCAGCTCCGTCAACATAATCCAACTAGAAACTCTGAAGAGAATGAATGTATCTCCAATGGATATCACTTCAAAGTCTACCGTGCTTGTTGGGTTCAGTGGAGAGGCTAGAAACACAGTGGGAGAGATAAAGTTGCCAGTATACGTTAAAGGAGTCAACTCTGTAACACCCCCAAAATACCATCTGCGGGAACCCCGCGAGGCGTGTTACACATCAGAGTCTGAGCCACCAATCACATTGAACCAATGATAGATATTTAAATAAAACATGTCATTAATTACCAAGATTAAATGCCAAACAAAATATCGATTCACAAAGAGTTATATAGCGGAAGCATATGATAAGTCGTTTAGCAATTGTTTCATAATAAAACCCAAAACCAATGTATCAATTATAAGTGACCCAATAGCTTCGATCCATGACCACTCCAGCACTCCCAGATAGCAAGTCCATGCTCCAAGGTTAATGACCTACAAGCATGCAAACAAGTGTGTCAGACTACGTTGGTGAGTTCAAGGTTTCGTTAACGAATTGTGTTACCAGATATATGTTAATGCGATTCAATGTTGCGTTACGATGTCGCTCATGCTAGATACACTAGGGAGTGTGCCCATATGTATCCGGGGAGTGTGCCCCTTAACAACCCCAATGCTCCTAATCGAGCATTGGTAATGATCGATCCCATGTACGAAAATCAAGACACAAGTTAATTATTTACCCAGAGTTTCCCTTCCATATGTTTACCAGTTGTCCCAAACCACCGGGACGCATGCTTAGAGAATTTCAATGAACTCACCTGGGATTGCTCGGCAGGTTATACCAAAGTTACTTGAATTAAGGATGGTCAATCACGTCCTAACACGTTTACCATACAAATCAGGTTGGGTTCAAGTAAGCACGTGTAGGTTTCACACAAGTTAACACATAAAGAACACACACGGATCATACACTAACAACGTTCAACAATTATATCGTATTCACGAATTGGGCTCGCACAAGTCCATAACCTATTGGCCCAAGTAAAATGACACAAGCAAATCCAAATAACAATCTCGGCCCAATCAGATAACACACAAGTATCTTGTGCGACCCAATTTGGGTTGTGCGCTCCGACTAACCCAGCCCAACTACACACCCGGCCCAACAGTTAGCAAACATAACCCTTGTGCGGTCCAGTAACCTTGTGCGACCGTGGGTGTTTTGTGTGACAGAGACATCTTGTGCGACTGACCAAGATATCTTATGCGATCTTTTGTACGTGCGACCTTGTGCGACCAGGAAGTTTGGGCTGCCCGGCCCAACAACACAACATAACAACTTGTGCGACTCGCTAGTTCTTGTGCGATCGTTACTTGTGTGATAGGATCAGGTCTAGTATGGTTTGATCTTGTGCGACCGACTAGACTTGTGCGGTTCGTTTAAATCACCCGAAAATATGGAAATCAGTTACGTAATTTAATCCTTTTCCAAATTTACAAGTAAATCAACAAGTAATCGGTTTCAAGGTATTCTACGGTTTCCTATTTTACAATTATCAATCAACAGAATTTCCACTTATTCGATTATCATCCAACCGATTAAACAAGCATCTTTAAAACAATCTCATAAGCCCAGACATGATCAAAACATGAACATCGATTTATCACACAACCTTTAATCGGATTTAAACCCTAAGACTCACACATATCATTCGAGTTCAACCATATCTCTACCAACTGATTTATCTATTCGGTTCCTTAGCCATTGTTACAACATCCGATTCATATAAACAATATCTAACGCACATATGTGAAGGCCGATTATACGAACACTATCATCAACTCTTCGGATTTCAAACTCAAACGCATATATAATCAGTTACATTTATCTATGCCTAATCACATATTATTCAAGCAATCATGACAAGCATATGAAGCACACATCATAAAACCATCAAACAATAGTTAACATACTAACCGAATAAAATGGAAACGGGAATTGGTCCGACACACTATGAATTCCGATGATGTGCGGCTGCCTTCAAGTTCGTGAAAGGGAGAGAGCTAGGGTTGCAACTTGTGTTTTTGTGTAACAAATGAGAAACAACCTCCTAAGGTTGTGTGTATGTACGTATAAGAGAAGTGGGCTAAAACCCCTAACGGGCTGCCCATTGGTTCCGGTTACAAGAAATACGGCCCAAATGGCCTTGTTCGTTCAAGTAAGTGTTGTGCGTTCGAGAGTCTTGTGCGGTCGGGTCACTTGTATAATCGTACATTCACATAAAAATAAACATAACATTCAACCAACATAGTCACGTGAGCACGTAACGTTACACAAAGTGGGTTTAAATTACGAGTTGTCACAGTATCCCCAACTAAAAAGAAATTTCGTCCCGAAATTTGGTACGCAATCACTGAGAAAGCTAGATAAATTAAAGCAGCTAGGTAAGTTAAAGCTAGATAGGTTGCTGGTTTTCCTGGGGTGTCACATCCTCCCCCACTTGAATGGGAATTTCGTCCCGAAATTCACTAGTTGCATCAACACTGGTTTTGCTAGGTTTTGATTGGTCTTCGAGGAACAAATGTGGATACTTAAGTTTCATCTGGTCCTCGCGTTCCCACGTGAACTCTGGACCACGTCTTGAGTTCCAACGAACTCTCACAATCGGTATACGGCTGTGTTTCCGAACTTTAACTTCCCGATCCATAATCTCAATTGGTTCTTCGACAAACTGCAATTTGTTGTCTATCTTCAGCTCTTGAAATGGTACAACTAGTGTCTCATCAACCAAACACTTCTTTAACTGTGATACGTGAAATACATCATGGACATTACCCAACTCAGCCGGTAATTCCAGCCTGTAGGCCACCTTTCCAATTCGTTCTACAATTTTGAATGGTCCTACATAACGAGGGTTTAGTTTGTCGCGTTTCCCAAAACGCACCACACCCTTCCAGGGTGAAACTTTCAACATAACGCGGTCATTAACTTCAAATTCCAGCGGTTTACTACGCTTGTTAGCGTAGCTTTTCTGACGGTCGCGAGCTGCGGCCATACGGTTTCGGATCTGCACAATGCTTTCTGACGCTTCAAGAACAAATTCAGGGCCTGTGATCTGACTATCACCCACCTCATGCCAACAGAGAGGTGAACGACATTTCCGCCCGTACAGTGCTTCGAATGGAGCTGCCTTAATACTTGAATGGTAGCTGTTGTTGTAGGAGAATTCTATCAACGGTAGGTGCTTCTCCCATCCTTTTCCAAAGTCGAGTACGCATGCCCGAAGCATATCTTCGAGTGTTTGGATGGTGCGCTCGCTTTGACCATCCGTCTGCGGGTGATAAGCGGTACTCATGTCGAGTTGGGAACCGAACGATTTGTGCATTGACTGCCATAACTCTGAAGTGAAGCGCGGATCTCGATCTGAGATGATAGAGGTTGGCACCCCATGCCTAGAAACCACTTCCTTAAGGTATATTGCTGCCAATTGAGAAAACTTGTCTGTTTCCTTGATTGCTAAGAAGTGTGCTGACTTCGTGAGGCGATCAACAATCACCCAAATGGTATCGTTCCCTGCCTGAGTTCGAGGTAGTCCTGTCACAAAATCCATGGCGATCTGTTCCCACTTCCATGTGGGTATCTCTGGTTGCTGCAGTAGACCTGAGGGCTTTTGATGTTCTGCTTTGACTTTGGCACAAGTCAAACATTTGCTGACGTAGGTTGCTATATGAGCCTTCATGCTGGGCCACCAGTAGGTAGTTTTTAGGTCGTGGTACATCTTATCTGATCCAGGATGTGCAGAGTAGCGTGATTTATGTGCCTCTTCCATTACAAGTTCTCGTAAGTTGCCAAAGAATGGGACCCAAATGCGTCCCATTACGTAGTAGGCACCGTCTCCCTTTTGTTCTAGTCGTTGTCTCGAGCCACGTAAAGCTTCAGCTCGAACGTTCTCTGGTTTCAACGCTTCTAACTGAGCGTCCCGTATCTGAGAAGGAAGATTGGACTGGATCGTGAGTTGCAATGCTCGCACACGCCTATGTGCATTATCCTTTCTGCTGAGGGCGTCAGCTACGACGTTCGCCTTGCCCGGATGATACTTGATAGCACATTCATAATCGTTCAATAATTCCACCCATCGTCGTTGTCGCATATTCAACTCTTTCTGGTCGAAGATGTGTTGGAGACTCCTATGGTCGGTGTAGATAGTGCATTTGGTACCGTACAGATAGTGTCTCCAGATCTTCAACGCAAATACCACCGCTCCTAACTCCAAGTCGTGTGTCGTGTAGTTCTTCTCGTGCACCTTCAGCTGACGAGAAGCATAGGCTATTACCTTCTCGCGTTGCATCAACACGCAACCGAGACCCTGAATTGACGTGTCACAATATACCACAAAATCTTCGGTGCCCTCTGGTAAAGACAAGATTGGTGCACTGCAAAGTCTCTGTTTCAGAACTTGGAAAGCCTCTTCCTGCTTCGTTCCCCAAGAGTACGTCGTGTTTTTCTATGTCAGCGAGGTGAGAGGTTGCGCGATTTTCGAGAAATCCTTAATGAACCTTCGATAGTACCCTGCGAGACCAAGAAATTGTCGCACCTCAGACGGAGTCTTTGGTGCCGCCCAATTCTTAACTGCATCCACCTTCGCTGGATCCACATGTATCCCTTTCTCGTTAACAACGTGCCCAAGGAAATGCACTTCTCGAATCCAAAAGTCACACTTTGAAAATTTCGCATACAGCTGTTCTCTTCTCAAAAGCTCCAAGATGAGACGTAGGTGGCGCTCGTGATCTTCCTTGTTCTTGGAATAGACTAAGATGTCGTCAATAAACACTATAACAAACTCGTCAAGATATGACTTACATACGCGGTTCATGAGATCCATGAAAACCGCTGGTGCATTGGTCAATCCAAACGGCATGACCAAAAACTCATAGTGTCCGTAGAGTGTTCGAAAAGCTGTCTTGGGAACATCCTCTTCCCTAACCCTTACCTGATGATACCCCGATCTTAAGTCGATCTTGGAATAGAAACTTGACCCTTGCAGCTGGTCAAACAAGTCGTCGATGCGTGGTAACGGATAGCGGTTCTTAATGGTCACCTTGTTAAGCTCTCGATAGTCGATACACATACGGAATGACCCATCTTTCTTCTTTACGAACAGAACTGGGGCTCCCCAAGGCGACGAACTGGGTCGAATGAAACCCCTATCCAACAACTCCTGTAGTTGATTGGACAACTCCTGTAACTCTCCAGGTGCTAGCCGGTAAGGAGCTCGAGCAATTGGAGCCGCTCCCGGCGCAAGATCAATCTGAAATTCTACTTGACGGTGAGGAGGTAACCCTGGCAGCTCTTCTGGAAACACATCAGTGAATTCTCGCACCACTGGTAGATCCTCGATCTTACTCTCTTCCGACTGAGCGTTGGTAACTAACGCTAACAGTGCAGGATACCCCTTTTGTAGATACTTTTGTGCACGCATGGCCGTGATAATCCCAACCATCGTCCCACTACGATGTCCTTGAACTAACAGTGGCTCCCCATCAGGGAGGGGAATACGCACAACTTTCTCCTTACACAAAATTTCTGCTTGGTGCTTAGACAACCAATCTATCCCTACTACTATGTCAAAACTACCGAGTGTAACGGGCAGAAGGTCAATGTCAAACACCTGACCCACGAGATCTAGTTTGCATCCAAAAAGGACATTCGAGGCTTCTATCGTTTTACCATCTGCTAGTTCTACTACTTGTTTAACTTCTAAAGGTGTTGGGGTTACCCCTAATCGTTGACTAAACTCTAGGGACACATAACTCCAATCGGCACCCGAATCAAATAATACAGAAGCAATACGATTGTTAACAGGAAACGTACCAGTTACAACGTTGCCGTCATTCCTGGCATCCCCTGCTCCAAGCTGGAACACTCTGCCTCGAGCACCATTTCCCCCATTATTGCCGTTGTTGTTGTTGTTGTTCCCCGCATTGTTATTATTCGGGCGGTTGTTGTCGTTGGCATTCTGGTTTAACTGAGGGCAATCCCGCTTAAAGTGGCCCTCGTCACCACATTGATAGCACCCCTTCCTGAAACCCTGGTTCTGCTGGGGTGGTTGCCCCTGTTGTCTCTGGTTTTGCTGATTCTGTTGCTGCTGGTGTTTGGGTTGTGAGGCCCTACAATCCCTGGCCTCATGGCCCGCCTTACCACACCTGTTACATGTCCGACCACACGGCCCGAAATGATGATAGCCACACTTGTTACACCGTGGCTTCCTCCCCGCAAACTGACCCTGACTTTGGCTACTTCCCTGGCCTTGATTGACAGAAGACGACTGGCTGATGTTGCGGTTGGTGTTGTCTGGCCTTTTCTGAGTCTGACCAGCACTGGATGCTTTGTCGTAGTCGCTCCACTTCCGTTTGTTATCATTAGCAGATGCAGTAGCAGTGGGTGTAGCAGCAGTAGTGGCTGAAATGCGCGGAGGTAACGAATTGCTCTCGACCTCTTGGTCCACAATCTTATGAGTCAGACGAACGATCTGTGTTAAATCATTGAGATGGGCTGCAGTGACCAAACTCTTCACACGCGGAGGCAACCCTTTGATGAATAACTCAATCCTCCGAGACATAGGCCGGGACAAGTTCGGGCACATGTCGGCCAGTTCATACGATCGCTTCACATACGCTTCGATTTCAAACCCAACCATCTTCAAGTCGTAGTATTCGTTTTCCAACTTCTGGACCTCATCCCGAGGAAAGTACTCCTCTCTGATCAGTTCTTTAAAGTCATCCCAAGTTGTGGCATTCGCTGCCTCGATGCCCAACAACTGTACCTAGGCGTTCCACCACGTTAGGGCACCATCTGCCAAGGTACCCGCAACATATTTCACCCTGTCCCCAGCGGGACAGTTACAGATAGCAAACACAGACTCTGCTTTCTCGAACCATCTCAGAAGTCCCACAGCCCCTTCAGTCCTGGTGAAGGTCTGTGGCTTACAGTCCATAAACATTTTGAATGTGCACGCAGGCTGGTTAGGTTGAGGTTGCGCTTGCTGACCTAAATGACGGAAGGAAACACATTATAGGGGTGAAAAGACGTGTACGTGGTATAAGAGTAAAATGTACTTGGTACATTCCGTACCAGCTTGGTAGGCTGCTAAAGCCTCAGCCACGCGGGTATTGATTAAGTCAGTCAACTCAGCCTGAGTCATGTTGATGTTGCCACGTCCGTGTCCTCGTCCACTCATGATTCTATATATGAAGATGAACCGATTCAGGAAATCGAAACGAGATGGAAATCAAGTATCATGCTCGTATCTACGTACTACCAAGTTCACACATAACAAGGCGGAACCCTTCTCATGCTCGATAAGCCTCACTGGGACTTGCATGCACCCCGCATTATTATTAAGTGTGCACCCATAATAATAAAGCAATTTGCATGCTTATCTCAGTGCCTCTTAGCTTGCGCTCGAAGTTTCCCCCGTTCAAACAACACAACAGATGGTATCACAGGTGTATGATTCACATGAGTCGAAGAGTAGTGTCACACTATCAAGTCACTATAGTGTTGAATGTTTCAGTTCATATACGTTGTGAGTGTGTGACTGCTAAGCAAGTAATGTATAAAGTGAGAGAGACGAACCTTGCAATCTGGAGCTGAGTGTCATGATCGATCTTCGAAGTTGTTTGGTTATAGTCTGGTTTTACAAAACGTTTTAAAACCTAGTTCACTATAACCAGTGGCTCTGATACCAAACTGTAACACCCCCAAAATACCATCTGCGGGAACCCCGCGAGGCGTGTTACACATCAGAGTCTGAGCCACCAATCACATTGAACCAATGATAGATATTTAAATAAAACATGTCATTAATTACCAAGATTAAATGTCAAACAAAATATCGATTCACAAAGAGTTATATAGCGGAAGCATATGATAAGTCGTTTAGCAATTGTTTCATAATAAAACCCAAAACCAATGTATCAATTATAAGTGACCCAATAGCTTCGATCCATGACCACTCCAGCACTCCCAGATAGCAAGTCCATGCTCCAAGGTTAATGACCTACAAGCATGCAAACAAGTGTGTCAGACTACGCTGGTGAGTTCAAGGTTTCGTTAACGAATTGTGTTACCAGATATATGTTAATGCGATTCAATGTTGCGTTACGATGTCGCTCATGCTAGATACCCTAGGGAGTGTGCCCATATGTATCCGGGGAGTGTGCCCCTTAACAACCCCAATGCTCCTAACCGAGCATTGGTAATGATCGATCCCATGTACGAAAATCAAGACACAAGTTAATTATTTACCCAGAGTTTCCCTTCCATATGTTTACCAGTTGTCCCAAACCACCGGGACGCATGCTTAGAGAATTTCAATGAACTCACCTGGGATTGCTCGGCAGGTTATACCAAAGTTACTTGAATTAAGGATGGTCAATCACGTCCTAACACGTTTACCATACAAATCAGGTTGGGTTCAAGTAAGCACGTGTAGGTTTCACACAAGTTAACACATAAAGAACACACACGGATCATACACTAACAACGTTCAACAATTATATCGTATTCACGAATTGGGCTCGCACAAGTCCATAACCTATTGGCCCAAGTAAAATGACACAAGCAAATCCAAATAACAATCTCGGCCCAATCAGATAACACACAAGTATCTTGTGCGACCCAATTTGGGTTGTGCGCTCCGACTAACCCAGCCCAACTACACACCCGGCCCAACAGTTAGCAAACATAACCCTTGTGCGGTCCAGTAACCTTGTGCGACCGTGGGTGTTTTGTGCGACAGAGACATCTTGTGCGACTGACCAAGATATCTTATGCGATCTTTTGTACGTGCGACCTTGTGCGACCAGGAAGTTTGGGCTGCCCGGCCCAACAACACAACATAACAACTTGTGCGACTCGCTAGTTCTTGTGCGATCGTTACTTGTGTGATAGGATCAGGTCTAGTATGGTTTGATCTTGTGCGACCGACTAGACTTGTGCGGTTCGTTTAAATCACCCGAAAATATGGAAATCAGTTACGTAATTTAATCCTTTTCCAAATTTACAAGTAAATCAACAAGTAATCGGTTTCAAGGTATTCTACGGTTTCCTATTTTACAATTATCAATCAACAGAATTTCCACTTATTCGATTATCATCCAACCGATTAAACAAGCATCTTTAAAACAATCTCATAAGCCCAGACATGATCAAAACATGAACATCGATTTATCACACAACCTTTAATCGGATTTAAACCCTAAGACTCACACATATCATTCGAGTTCAACCATATCTCTACCAACTGATTTATCTATTCGGTTCCTTAGCCATTGTTACAACATCCGATTCATATAAGCAATATCTAACGCACATATGTGAAGGCCGATTATACGAACACTATCATCAACTCTTCGGATTTCAAACTCAAACGCATATATAATCAGTTACATTTATCTATGCCTAATCACATATTATTCAAGCAATCATGACAAGCATATGAAGCACACATCATAAAACCATCAAACAATAGTTAACATACTAACCGAATAAAATGGAAACGGGAATTGGTCCGACACACTATGAATTCCGATGATGTGCGGCTGCCTTCAAGTTCGTGAAAGGGAGAGAGCTAGGGTTGCAACTTGTGTTTTTGTGTAACAAATGAGAAACAACCTCCTAAGGTTGTGTGTATGTACGTATAAGAGAAGTGGGCCGAAACCCCTAATGGGCTGCCCATTGGTTCCGGTTACAAGAAATACGGCCCAAATGGCCTTGTTCGTTCAAGTAAGTGTTGTGCGATCGAGAGTCTTGTGCGGTCGGGTCACTTGTATAATCGTACATTCACATAAAAATAAACATAACATTCAACCAACATAGTTCACGTGAGCACGTAACGTTACACAAAGTGGGTTTAAATTACGAGTTGTCACAGTATCCCCAACTAAAAAGAAATTTCGTCCCGAAATTTGGTATGCAATCACTGAGAAAGCTAGATAAATTAAAGCAGCTAGGTAAGTTAAAGCTAGATAGGTTGCTGGTTTTCCTGGGGTGTCACAAACTCGATACAACGTTTCTGTGTGATGGATTCTCTATCCTGCTATAACATCATACTGGGAAGACCGTGGATTCACGATATGAAGGCCGTGCCATCAACATATCACCAATGCATCAAGATACCTACTGTTTTGGTCAAAAAATCACACAAGGATAATGTAACCAAACTTTATGTAAACGGGGTATGATGCTTGGCTAATTATGAAAGTAAAGGATCACTTCTGTGATAAAGATGCAAAGACACAATGATTTATACGAGGAAAAAGCCCTTGATCAATGTATGATCTCCGGCATAAAAAACCTCGGGTGATGGCAACTACCGATCACCAACTTCAATATAAGAACAAAATGGTTACAACTTTGGATGATAATGAGCTGAGTACAAGGATCACTATTGCTTTTGGTGTCTAAGTGTGTGAGAGTTGTGTTGTATGTCGTGTGTGTTCTTCCGAATGAGGAAGAGTGGTATTTATACGTGTGTAGGTGACCTATTTTAGGTAGCTAAACTAATATTCAGCTCATTACCCCTTTAGAAATGAGATACAATCTAGCCTAAATAGCCGCCCATAAATCAAGCCAAGTTTCCATATCCTGTGCAACGTCTATCTTCAATTAAGCTCTTGCCATAATTGTGAAGACGCGTCCCTTGATCATGATGCTTAGAGTGTATCCTGCTAGATATTCCTGTAAAAATAACATTGCATTAAGCGAAGATGATCGTTAGTATGAGGATCCTATAATGTCCCATGATCCTGATCCTGAAGTCCTGCTGAGGATCACTGTCTGCCAAAGAAACAAGGATCACTGGTTAGGATCACGTGTAAGGATCACCTATAATAAAAATCCAGCCCTAACAATTGCCCCCAAAATATAAGGAGTTTATTGTAAATTGGCGAGTTATATTTTGTTTCGATCTTATCTCCAACGGGCGACTCCGAATAACTAGCCGTTACACATGGACTAGCCGTTGCGATCATTACGTCATAGATGTGACAATCCCTGCAAATCATGATTATAAATAGGAGATAGAGTTAGGATCACTCTGCATTTAATTTCGAGATATCTTCCCTTTATAATCGCTTCCGAAGACTGATCAGGTATCCTCTTCTTCTCTCTTTCTTTTCTCCCTTCTCTTTGCTCTGTTTTTTCTGCTCCGTCTCTGTTTCTGTTCCGTCACAAACATGTTGCTCCGGAAATCTCCACACAAGGATTCCAAGAAGGATAGTCCCCTAAAAGGCCAGGGGATTATCAAGGATTCCCCTACGGAGCGATGTTGCTTTACTGACGCTCATGTAGACAGAATTCGTCATTGCTTTCCAGCGAATACTGTCTTCAAATCCTTCGCTCCTACAGCTTTGAGCGACTTTGTTTCAGATGTTTGGGTGGCCTTTCCTGCTACTCCGTTCACCATAGGGTATTCATATCCTTTTCCATCCTTCACCCAATCTTTCTTTTCCTTAACCGGCATCTCTTATATCCAAGCTATGCCGATGATCTGGAGGGTTCTGTATACCTTCGAGAGGATCATTGAGCAGAAAGGGATTGATCTGGGGATGGCGGAGTTGGCCGAGCTTTACGATCTTACCACCTTTGGTTCTCACCGGTATTTGTTGAAACGGAAAGCCGGGGAGGATCATCCTATCTTCAAGGTCACTAAGAACGATACAAACTGGAAACGTCGCTTTTTCTTTGTTAGGAGGGATTCCATCCCGGATGGGAAGGATCTGCCCAAGGAATGGGCCACTCATGGTAGGGTAGAGGATCCTCGAAGGATATCAGTCCTGTCTCATATGATGAGGATCACTAACGTCTTTTTTCCTTTGTCTTTTATGCAGCTATTTCCGTTGCTCACCTAAAATTGACCCCTGCTGCAAGAGAAAGAGTGTTAGCTTTTAAAAAGCTTGATCCGGAAGTTAGAAGCTTCCAAGTCACCGTCCAAGATTCACAAGAAGTATCCTCTGCATCTGCCACTATGTCAAGTAAGTATCCTCATAGAAAATAAATTATATGTAGGATTGTTTGATTAATAAAGCAACTTATCTTGATTTTGATTGTGTAGGCGCTGGGAAGTCTGCCAAATCTGTCAAATCTGCCTCCAAATTTGGGATAAGTGATCTTGCCAACGTCAAGTCTTCGAGGAAGAAGGCTCCTGCTGCTAGTCCTTCAGTTTCAGCCCCCAAGGTGCCTATCCGGGGTAAGGGGAAGAAGAGGAAAGCTTCTGATGATCTGCAAGGATTTCCCCTCCTCCGTCAGCAATTCCTTGACTACTTTGACGAGGTTAGGATCACTGCCCCTGCTGATTGTCTTGACAAGTCTAAGGATCATCTATGTCTGATGTTGTTTTCCTGTTTTCCTTGTAGAAATTCACCGAGATGGAGACTTATGTTAACCAGGTTGAAGATCAAGATCGTCAAATTGCCGACCTTCAACAGATGGGTGCACTGAAGGACCTCAAGATTGCTGATCTTGAGAAGGAGATCCGTACTGTTAAGGATGAGGCTGTCAAAGCATTGATCAACTTCGATTATGAGAAGCACGACATCACTCAGGATGCTAAAGTCTCTGCCGCGATAGCTATGTACAAGATACAACTGCAGATGGCTACGGAGGCTCAGGATCCTTCCTTCGATAAGAGTACCTGGGATGTTGAAGGCTGGAAGGCAAGGCTAGCAGAGTTGGAGGATGACGATGATGCTGAGGATATCCCAATGCTGGAGGGAGGTGATGCTGACAAGGATCAAGGTGGAGCAGCCGGTGGTGATGGAGCAGCGAAGGAGTGAGCTGCATGATTGGGCGATGATGGATATTTTTGACTAGGCCGGAGCCCAATTTTTTAGGTTTGGTAGTGGTTTTTTGTGGTTGTTGATGGTTTGAAACAATTATGGTCTGTAATCTCTGAACAATAGTTTCTTAGGGTTAAGGATCCTGGATCCTTTGAACAATAGGTAGGATTACAAAAGGTGGAGGGATCCTCTGTTTGGGGGATGAAACCTTTGTGATCCTGCCGCTTTTAATTTCCTGCATAATGCTAAGACCGCATAGACAATGGACACCCTTTGCCAACCCATGTGGACGGGCCACGTTTTGCTGGTAGAAATGTGGGTTGGCAATTTTGACAACTTTCTTGAAAGGGTTAATGATCCTTTTGTTTAATAATATAACTTTAACTTTTCTGGCTTATCTCGTGTTGTTATCCTTATCTTCTTGTTTCTTAGTTGTTTTTGTAGTATATTTGTTAAAGTGGCAAGAGTTGAAAATATATTTAATAAATTTAGGATATGATCCTAGATCAAATATCCTGATATTGAAAATATTCAAAGTATTTTAGTTCGAGGACCATAGGTTTGGTTGTCAAAGTATAAGGGTTGGTTAGGATAATGAGTATAATCAAAATAGTCAAGGATCATACCTGAGGATCCAAGTTGGGATCCTAACCTTCAACCGAGACAGTCGTAGATAAGATTTTACTAGATAATAAGGATTAAGGATCCTTATGTGTTTTAACTTTGACAATCCTGAAAAACGACGCACAATTTGGGACTAAGCCAATGTAAGGAATAAATTAGTAACTGGGGACATGCCCAAAGGATAACTGAGAATGATCCCGGAGGATCACTGGGGACAAGCCCAAAGGATAACTGAGAATGATCTCGGAGGATCACTGGGGACAAGCCCAAAGGATAACTGAGAATGATCTCGGAGGATCACTGGGGACAAGCCCAAAGGATCGTATGTAAACTGGAGTATGGCCCTTACTGGCGACTATCCAAACTTAGTGACATGAAAATGTCAAAACCTTAGCTAACGTGAAAACGTTAGAAACCTTAGGAACGGATGTATGGTACGTCTACCATTATACGGAGGATCCTGGGTATAGCCAGTACGATGAGGTTGTCAGCCCCGGAAGTGGGTACTGGTCCCAAAGACGTGAACTATATCAGGATCATCGTGCGCTGCTGGCGGAAACTGGGGATAATCCCAAGGATAACTGGGGTTGGACCCAAGGATCTGTGGTGCTTTTGAAGATCTTTTGACGATATGCTGAGGATACCTGAACTATCATAACTCAAATGTTTTGTGAGTAGAGGATGAAGTATACATGATCCTTATCCTTAGGTAAAAAGTAAGAAAATGCAATAGTTTCTAGGATAAGGATATTACCAGAGTAAGGATCACTGATATCACCGGGATCCTTCAAGGATACTTCAATGTAAGGATCACATGCATGAAGGATCATGTTCACAGGAAATATTTCTTTAAGTGAACAGCATTCCAGGCTCTTGGCAATAAGTTTCCTTCCATAGTTAGCAACCTGTATGCCCCCTTTCCTGCTTCGGCTTCAATTAAGTAAGGGCCTTCCCATTTTGGTGCTAACTTTCCGTCAGCAGGATGAATAGTGTTTTGGAATGTTTTTCTCAACACCATGTCTCCGACTTGGAACTTCCTTATCCTAACATTTTTGTTGTAGGCACCAGCCATTCTTTGTTGGTAGCTTGCCATCCTTATCCTAGCTAGATCCCTGATTTCTTCAATAGTATCCAAATCCTGGGCTAGAATTGTAGCATTTTCTTCAGGATCACGAGTACTTGTTCTAGCAGTTGGGATCACCATTTCTGTTGGGATCACTGCTTCTGCCCCAAATACTAAAGAGAAAGGTGTTTGACCAGTGGCATTCATGGGAGTTGTTCTATCAGCCCATAGCACATAAGGTAACTCCTCTGCCCATTTACCCTTCTTGGATCCTAGCTTCTTCTTCAGATTGTTGATGATGATCTTGTTGGATGATTCTGCTTGACCATTGGCTTGTGGATGAACTGGTGTTGATGTTATCATCTTGATTCCCCAACTGTCACAAAAGTTAGTGGTTCTGCTTCCAATGAATTGGGAGCCATTATCACATACAATTTCAGAGGGAATGCCAAATCTAGTTATAATATTTCTTTTGATGAAGGATATGACTTCCTTTTCTCTGACTTGGGCGAAGGCTTCAGCTTCTATCCACTTAGAAAAATAGTCAGTCATGGCAAGCATAAATACTTTTCCACCAGGTGCTTTAGGAAGCTTGCCCACTATATCCATTCCCCATCTCATGAATGGCCAAGAGGATGGTATAGGGTGTAGCAGTTCAGCTGGTTGATGAAGGATATTGCTGTGTCTTTGACAAGGATCACATTTCCTAGCATATTCTACAGCATCCCTTTTCATGGTTGGCCAGTAGTATCCTGTTCTAAGGATCCTTGAGAATAATGCCCTGCCCCCAGTGTGGTTTCCACAATCTCCTTCATGGAAGTCTTTCAATACTTCTTCAATTTCAGGATCCTCAATACATCTCAAGTATGGTCCTGCAAGGGATCGTTTGTATAACACATTATTTAAGATTGTAAATTGAGATACCTTGATCCGGAAAGCTCTAGGATTTTCTCCCATTGGAATCTCTCCGTCTTGCAAGTATTTCATGATTGGTGAGATCCATGATCCTGAACAAGATTGAGCTTCTCCACTGGGGATCACTGCAGTATCCTCTTCTATTTCCATGGCCATTTGATTTTCAATAGCAGGGGCCAGGATATGGATTATAGGGATACTCATATCTTCTGGAATCTTCAAGGACGATCCTAGGTTGGCCAATGCATCAGCCTCTGTGTTCTCTTCCCTTGGTACCTGTGTCAAGCTGAAAGAGACAAAAGAGAGTGCCAATTCTTTGACTATCTCTAAATACTTGGTTAGTTTTTCGCCTTTAACAGCATAGGATCCATTAAAGTGATTGGTGATTAACAATGAGTCTACATATACTTTAAGATATTTTACCCCCATATCCTTAGCAATTTGCAAGCCAGCAATCAAGGCTTCATACTCAGCCTCATTGTTAGTTGCTTGGAACTCACAGGCTATGGAGTGGGGTATTATGTCCCCCTGTGGCGATTTTAGTAGGATCCCGAGCCCTGTGCCCTTGACATTTGAGGATCCATCAGTGTGTAATATCCAAGGATCCTTGGTTTCATCCAGCTGCTGGACCTCCAATTCTGCTTCTTTTTGTAGATCACTACTGAAATCAGCCACAAAGTCGTCTAAGGCTTGTGATTTAATGGCTGTTCTTGGTTCATATCTTATATCATGGGCACTAAGCTTCACTGCCCACTTAGCCATTCTCCCTGACATTTCCGGTTTCCTGAGGACATTCTTAATTGGAAAATTAGTTTTAACAACAATAGTATGGGTTTCAAAATAATGCCTTAACTTAGTGGATGCCATGATTAATGCAAGAATAAGTTTTTCGAGGTGTGAGTACCTGGATTCGGCATCAAGTAGACTTTTACTTACATAGTAGATAGGATATTGTGTATCTTCGTGATCCTTGACAAGGACAACACTTACAGCGGTTGAGGATACCGCCAGGTATAAGGATAACACATCTCCTTTTTCCGGTTTTGCTAATGCTGGTGCTGAGGACATATATTCTTTAAGGGCTTGTAAAGCGTTCTCATGCTTCTCAGTCCATTCAAACTTCTTATTCTTCCTTAGGATATCGTAAAATTCTTTGCATTTTTCTGAGGATTTCGATATGAACCTGTTCAGAGCTGCTATCCTGCCTGTCAGTCTTTGAACATCCTTGGCATTGGCATGAGATTTGATATTTACTAATGCTTTTATTTGTTCCGGGCTTGCTTCAATGCCCCTCTGAGTTACCATGTATCCTAGGAACTTTCCTGCCCTAACACCAAAATGGCATTTTGAAGGATTAAGTTTCATGTTGTAACTATCAAGGATATCGAATGCTTCTTCCAAATCCCTTAGGTGATCCTCAGCTTTCTTTGACTTTACCACCATATCATCTATGTACACCTCCATAGTTTTTCCAATTTGATCTTTGAACATCATATTTACCAGCCTTTGATATGTTGCACCTGCATTTCTTAGTCCAAAAGGCATGGCAATATAACAATATAAACCGGTTGGGGTCATAAAGGCTGTATCCTCTTGGTCAGATGGTTCCATCTGAATTTGTTGGAATCCAGAGGATGCATCCATAAAGGTCAACAGTTCATGCCCCGCCGTTGCATCCACCATGGAGTCAATGTGGGGTAATGGGAAAGGATCCTTGGGACATGCCTTATTCAAATCAGTGAAATCGACACATACCCTCCACTTTCCATTTTTCTTTTGGACAACAACCACATTGGCTAACCATTTTGGATATTTTACCTCTCTGATCATACCTGCTCGAAGTAGTATCTCTACTTCTTCTTGGATAATGGCATTCCTTTCTGGTGCAAACTTCCTCCTTTTTTGATGGATTGGTTTGATAGACCTGTCAATGCCAAGTTTGTGAGTAATAATATCCTTAGATATACCTGTCATATCTTCATGTTTCCAAGCAAAGGTAGATTTTCTTCTTTTGAGGAAGGATAATAAGTCTTCTTTCATCTTGCCAAGGATCCCTGATCCTATATAGATTTTTGATTCAGGATCACTAGGATCCAAGAGGATTTCGTCCACATCTTGTTCCTTTGCCTCCAAGACATTCCTCGGAGGATACTGTAATTGCTATTGCTCCCTTGGCTTCGAGGTTGGCTTCATGGATGAGGTATAACAATCCTTAGCCTCCTGCTGATCACTGTCGATCTTGATTATTCCCCATGGGCTAGGGAGCTTCACACATTGATGGTAGGTAGATGGGACTGCTTTCATATCATGTATCCAAGGCCTGCCAAGGATAACGTTGCAACAAGATAAACAGTCAATAACACAAAATTTTTGGTAATTATGTAATTCTTCCACGTAGATTGGGAGTTTGATGTCCCCCAGAGTTTTCTTCGTTTCCCCACTGAATCCTACAAGCACGGAGGATCTTGGTGTGATGTCTGATTCTGGGATTCCCATCTTCTTCAGGACATCCAGCTGGATAATGTTCACTGAGCTCCCTCCATCCATAAGGATCCTGCGGACAAAATGGTTAGAGATAAAGAGAGTGATAACTAAACTATCATGGTGAGGATCCTGAATGTTAATGCGATCATCCTCGTCAAATGTTATCATCTTCCTTTCTGAGACACTTGATGTTCTAATAGGCCTTTCACCATTGTCCATTTTTGATTCTTTTGCATGTCTTTTGGCCGCCGAGAAGGATGTACCACAGATGTCTGATCCTCCGGATATAAAGTTGATCACTTGTGCATTTGCCGGAGGTGCTGGAGCTTTTTCGGGGATCCTTTCAGGATCCTGAGTCCTTTGCTTTTTTCTCCCCAGTAATTCTTTTAGATGCCCCTTGCTTAGCAGGTATCCAATTTCTTTTCTTAAGGCTATGCAATCTCCAGTTAGATGCCCGAAATCCTCATGGTATGCACACCATTTTGACTTGTCTTTAGTCCCGGATGGTTTATCATTCTTCCTGGGCCATCTAGCTTTTTCACCTAGGTTCTGCATTGCAAGGATCAGTTCATGATTATCAACAGAAAAACAATATTCTGAGATTGGAGGATATTCTTCATCATCCTCTTCCTGGTCAACAGCATGCACATTCTTATTTTCATTTCTATGGTAGGATTTGAATTTGTTGCTCTTGAAGGAGGATCCTTGCTTCCCCTGTTTTGAGGATCCTACTTGTCTCTCCTGGATCCTCTTGTCATCCTCTAGCCAGATGAACCTGAGTGCTCGAGTTCTTACTTCATCTAGATTCCTGCACGGTGTCATAACAAGATCATCATAGAATAATGAATCCTTAAGCAGTCCCATTTTGAAGGCTTCAACAGCCGTAGCCATATCCAAGTTGGGAATGTCCAAGGATTCTTTACTAAATTTAGTTATATAATCCCTTAATGATTCATTATGATTTTGAGTTATCCTGTACAAATCACTAGTTAATTTTTCAAATTTTCTACTACAAGAGAATTGGTTATTGAATAAATTAACTAAATTAGCAAATGAAGTAATAGAGTAGGGGGGAAGACTTAGCAGCCATTTAAGAGCTAATCCAGTAAGAGTGGATCCAAATCCTTTACATAGGCATGCTTCCTTCAACTTTTCTGGGATAGGATTGATCTCCATCCTCTCCCTGTATTGTGCTATATGCTCCTCCGGATCCGTTGTGCCATCATACAGCTTCATAGTAGGGATATGGAAACTTTTGGGTACCTCTGCATCACAAATTGGTGGTGCGAAGCGAGATACCTTGTGGCTTCCATCTGCAATCTCCGGGATAGGCTTGACTACCCCTGGAACACTTGAGATCATATCTTTTAGCTTCTGCAACTCCCTGGCCATAGCATGATTGGTACCTGTATCCTGCATGAATCCATGGTTAGTGGTAGGATAATTATTTAAAGTGTTACCTCCCATTGGGTTCAAGTTAGGGAACCCATATTGCTGGGATTCTGGAACAACGGAGGGACCAGTGGAAGCAATGGTCTGCATTGGAATGAAGTCCCCTTGATGGACATCTAGACTTCCTGTTTGCAAACTTTTTAGGGATCCTGGTATCTGGAAGGATCCTGGTGTCTGGGATGATCCTGGAACGAAGGAGGATCCTTGAACCTGGGATGATCCTGGAACAAAGGAGGATCCTTGGCCCTGGAATGATCCTGGAACAAAGTAGGATCCTTGAAACTGTTGTGCCCCCGGATAGGCTCCTGAATTCATGAAGGATCCCATGTACTGAGGATAGGATCCTACTGGCTGAAAATGTGAGCCTGATGTCTGAGTCATTGCTGCCGACTTGAGATGTAATCCTCTTGACTCCCCTATGATTTGCACGTCCGGGATCCCTGATGGCTGGGAAGTGATCATTGGAGTATCGAAGCTCAAGGATTTGGGCATCAGTGGGGAATGATCCTCTGCCGCTTTCTTTTGTCTTTTGAGGTCTCCAATTTCCCTGAGGATCCTGTCATTGGTCTCATCCTGCCGCTGCATACGATCCTTCATCTGCAAAATTAAAGCAAATACATCACTAGTACTGGGAATAGAAGAATTCATAGCAGAAGAAGATGGAGGTTTAGAGAAAGTGGGAGTTGATCTCTTCTCAGTATTTTTCTGAGATCCTGCCGGTGGAGGAGGCAGAGTGGTCTGTGATGAGGTGATTGCAGACATCGCCGTGGACGTGTTCTTCAATGATGAAGCCATGTAACTCTTTGAAATGATTTCGAACAAAAGATTTTCTTATGAATGAAGCACCAATTGCCCCACGGTGGGCGCCAAACTGTTTTGGTCAAAAATCACACAAGGATAATGTAACCAAACTTTATGTAAACGGGGTATGATGCTTGGCTAATTATGAAAGTAAAGGATCACTTCTGTGATAAAGATGCAAAGACACAATGATTTATACGAGGAAAAAGCCCTTGATCAATGTATGATCTCCGGCATAAAAAACCTCGGGTGATGGCAACTACCGATCACCAACTTCAATATAAGAACAAAATGGTTACAACTTTGGATGATAATGAGCTGAGTACAAGGATCACTATTGCTTTTGGTGTCTAAGTGTGTGAGAGTTGTGTTGTATGTCGTGTGTGTTCTTCCGAATGAGGAAGAGTGGTATTTATACGTGTGTAGGTGACCTATTTTAGGTAGCTAAACTAATATTCAGCTCATTACCCCTTTAGAAATGAGATACAATCTAGCCTAAATAGCCGCCCATAAATCAAGCCAAGTTTCCATATCCTGTGCAACGTCTATCTTCAATTAAGCTCTTGCCATAATTGTGAAGACGCGTCCCTTGATCATGATGCTTAGAGTGTATCCTGCTAGATATTCCTGTAAAAATAACATTGCATTAAGCGAAGATGATCGTTAGTATGAGGATCCTATAATGTCCCATGATCCTGATCCTGAAGTCCTGCTGAGGATCACTGTCTGCCAAAGAAACAAGGATCACTGGTTAGGATCACGTGTAAGGATCACCTATAATAAAAATCCAGCCCTAACACCTACCCCTTGGGGAGTTGTCAAAGTTGATAGTGATCAGCAAGAGGCGAAAGAATGCTACTCATCCTCGATGAAATCCTCAACCAAACCTAGTGCAGCATAGCAATTAAAGACGCGGGCCCAGGATATCGTGGAGGATCCGGAGCAGGATGTGAAGAAAATTATCCTAGACCAGGATAATCCCGACATTTCGGTGCTCGTGGGAACCAATATCCCTCAGGATATTGAACAACAATTAATTAACTTTTTGAAATGCAGGATGTCAACGTTTGCATGGAAGCATGAGGATATGACAGGCATATCCAAAGATATTATTACTCACAAGCTTGGAATTGATAAATCATTCAAGCCTGTGCAACAAAAAAGAAGGAAGTTTGCTCCTGAGCGGAACACTATTATCCAGGAGGAAGTTGAAAGACTATTAAAGTCCAGAATGATCAGAGAGGTTAAGTTCCCAAGATGGCTAGCAAACGTGGTTGTAGTACAAAAGAAAAATGGGAAATGGAGAGTTTGTGTAGACTACACAGACTTGAACAAAGCCTGTCCTAAAGACCCGTTTCCTCTTCCCCACATTGATGCAATGGTAGATGCCACTGCCGGGCATGAAATGCTGACTTTCATGGACGCATCTTCAGGATTTCAACAGATCCAAATGGAGCCTTCTGACCAGGAGGATACTGCCTTCATGACACCAACAGGTATTTATTGTTATACAGCTATGCCTTTTGGTTTGAAAAATGCAGGTGCAACATACCAAAGATTGGTAAACATGATGTTCAAAGACAAACTGGGGGATACCATGGAGGTATATATCGATGATATGGTGGTGAAATCTAAAAAGGCTGAGGATCACCTCCAGGATATCAAGGGAGCATTTGATATCCTGGATCAATACAACATGAAGCTAAATCCTGCTAAATGCCATTTCGGAGTGGGGGCAGGAAAGTTTCTTGGATATATGGTGACAAAAAGGGGGATAGAAGCAAGGCCAGAGCAGATCAAAGCTATCCTGGATATAAAATCACCCTCAAATATGAAGGACGTACAAAGATTGACAGGCCGAGTAGCAACTTTAAACAGGTTTATCTCAAGATCCTCAGAGAAGTGAAAAGACTTTTATGATATCCTGAAGAAGAACAAAAGATTCGAATGGGGGGAGAAGCATGAAGCAGCCCTGCAGGATTTGAAACGATATCTCTCAACCGCACCTCTATTGATGAAGCCTGAAAATGGTGAACCACTATCCCTATACCTTGCTGTATCAGGGAATGCTGTAAGTGCCGTTCTTATAAAAGACCATGAAGGTCAGCAATATCCTGTTTATTATGTTACTAAAAGTTTATTAGATGCTGAAACTAGGTACTCTCACTTAGAAAAATTAATACTAGCATTGGTCATGGCATCAACGAAGCTTAGACATTATTTCGAGACACATAGGATACATGTTAAGACAAATTATCCTGTCAAAAATGTGCTTAGGAAACCAGAAATGTCGGGCAGGATGGCCAAGTGGTCAGTAAAGTTGAGTGCTTATGATTTAGTATATGAACCTAGAAATGCCATAAAGTCTCAGGCTTTAGCTGACTTTGTGGCTGTTTTTAGTAGTGACATTCAGGGCGAGGTAGACCTAGAAGTTCAACAGTTAGGAGAATCCTCAGGATCCTGGACATTATATACTGATGGTGCATCTAATGTAAGAGGAGTAGGATTAGGAATACTACTAAAATCGCCACAGGGGGACATATTACCCCAGGCTATTAGGTGTGAATTTCCTGCTACTAACAATGAGGCAGAATATGAAGCTTTAATTGCAGGATTAGAATTGGCTAAGAGTATGAGTATCAAAAATTTGCAAGTATATGTTGACTCTTTGTTAATTACTAACCATTTTAATGGATCCTATGCAGTTAAGGGTGAGAAATTAATCGAATATCTCGATATTCTCAAAAAATTAGCAGGATATTTCGATGTTATACTTGAACAGGTACCAAGGGAGGATAATGCTGAAGCGGATGCCTTAGCAAATTTGGGATCATCGATCAGGATACCTGAAGGGACCCAAATACCAATATTACATGTCTTATATCCTGCAACGAATCCTCAGGATAAAGAAGTAGTGGATATTCAGGATCCTGGAGCAGAGCATCCTAAAGAAGATCCTATATCCTGGACGGCTCCAATCATGAGATATCTCAAAGAAGGACACATCCCTGGAGATGAAAATCCTAAGGCATTTAGGATGAAGGTATCACGATTCACTATTATAAATAATATTTTATACAAGAAATCTCTTGCAAGACCGTATTTGAGGTGCTTGGAGGATCCTGAAGCCAAAGAAGTACTTCAGGATATACATGAAGGGGATTGTGGTAATCATACTGGGGGCAGGTCGTTATTCTCAAAAGTATTAAGGACAAGATATTATTGGCCAACAATGAGAAAAGATGCCGCAGAATATGCTCGAAGATGTGACGCATGTCAGAGACATAGTAACATACTACATCAACCAGCTGAACCACTATATCCTGTAGCGTCCCCTTGGCCGTTCATGAAATGGGGGATGGATATAGTAGGGAAGTTACCATAAGCTCCGGGAGGAAAAGTCTTTATGCTGGCAATGACGGATTATTTCTCTAAGTGGGTTGAAGCTGAAGCATTTGTTCAAGTTAGAGACCAAGAAGTAGTATCCTTCATAAAGAGGAATATCCTGATCAGGTTTGGAGTACCAGCTGAAATTATTTGTGACAATGGATCTCAGTTTATAAGCAAGAGGACTACTGACTTTTGCAAGAGTTGGGGAATCAAAATGATCAAGTCTACTCCGGTACATCCTCAAGCAAATGGACAAGCAGAATCCTCAAACAAGATAATTGTTAATAACTTAAAGAAGAGACTTGGAGCCAAAAAAAGAAGATGGGCAGAAGAATTACCCTTTGTTTTGTGGGCCGATAGAACAACAATAAAGAGTGCAACTGGCCAAACCCCTTTCTCCTTAGTATTTGGAGCAGAAGCGGTGATCCCAACAGAAATGGTAATACCTACAGCAAGATCCAATCTTCAGGATCCTGGGCAGAATCCTGAAGCAATGTGTGAAGAATTAGATACTGTGGATGAAACAAGGGATGCAGCAAAGCTAAGGATGGCAGCATATCAACAGTGGATATCCAGGGCATATAACAAGAATCTAAGGACTAGAAGGTTCCAAGTCGGAGATTGGGTGTTAAGGAAAGCTTTTCAGAATACTACGAATCCTGCTGATGGAAAGTTGGCTCCAAAGTGGGAAGGACCCTATGAGATTGAATCAGAATCCGGAAAAGGAGCATACCAGCTTAAGAATATGGAGGGGGGATATACTACAAAGATCCTGGAATGTTATACATCTCAAAGCCTATTTCAAGTGAGTTTAGAATTTAATTTCTAACTCGGGATGGTATGAATTCTATCTCTTTTAGATATAATTCTATTGTATTTGAACCCAACACTGACTTAAGCATCGGAGAGGTGCTAGCCAAGCTAACACCCACTTTAGTTTAAAGTTGTTTTGCAGTATGCCTCGGGATATAGCTCCAGGATACACACTCAGGATACTTCGAAAGATTAGAGGATTGGCCCCCTCTCTCACGTTTAAGGGATCCTGATCCCTTCAAAGGTTTAAAGGTATTCACCTTTCTCACGAATTGGGTTTAAACACCCCGCCTGGAGCGCAAGTTATCCAGGGATAGTTCAAGGTGGCGGGACCAGTTCATGTAAAAGTGGCTGACAATTTCGTTACTGTTGGCTATACCCTGGATCCTCAAGGTATATGAGGATTGATCACCCTCTCTCACGAAAGGGTATTTTCATACTCTCTAAGGTTTAAAGGTTTTCACCTTTCTAAGTCTTGGAGTTTATACACTCCCGCCTGTAGCGCACGAAAACAAGAGTGTTTTCACACTCTTCCAAGGTTTAAAGGTTTTCACCTTTCTAAGTTTTGGGGTTTCCACACCCTCGCCTGTAGCGCACGAAACGTGGGTAAAATCCCCAGTAAAACTCAAAGACTTAAAGGTTTTCACCTTTTCAAGTCTTGAGGTTCTTATACTCCGGCTTAAATGCGTGGAAAATGGGTTTAGTCCCAATAAAATACAAAGTTTTTGGATAATCCCAAAATATATTTTCAAAAAAAAAAAAACATAATCATTTACGAGTCTACATAAATTTTTGAAAAAAGATTACTAAGTTTAAACAACTGGTTGAAGAATTGCTAAAGGATCATATCCCGGTACAACATACTAGTCTTGCACAGACAGGGGACATCCGTGATGGAACATGACGTATGCTGATACTATATCCTACTGGGGACATTTATGCTGGAGCGAGAAGGAAACCTATGCCAACATTATATCCCACTGGGGACATTGCGAATGATTCAAAGGTTTAAGAATGAAGATTATTGCCTAGGTGTTTCTGGTATGGATTCTTACTGTTCCTAAGTTTGAAGGCCTTATCTGAGTAAGTTAAGTTTTTATGAAAATTTGTATTTAACTAAGTTTTTGTCAAACATTTTGAACAAAGGTGACAAAGCAATTAAGTGTCATACCAGTATCCTGATCAGGATATTTAGAACAAATTTTTCAAAATAACATATAACACGGAGATAAGGTCGAAAAGGTTAGTTTATTGTTATTGGTCCAAAAAATTGTATTCTTGGTTTCGTCTCAAAAAGCGACCCATTCACCAAGAACACAATTAAGTTTTTAAAACATATTTACATAAACAGTTGAAGGCTTCGTCCTGAAAACACAGGATCCCTCCACCTTCAACTGTCAAACTATTCTACTTGCAGGAAATTAAAATTGTTCTAAGTGCAGGACGACCAGATAATTTAGACCCTACAAAATATAAGTATCACTAAAGATAAACTAACCAGGATACATGTTCAGTATATGTGTACGGGATACAGGATCTGGATACTTACCTTATTAGGGAAGGAGATCATGGGCTCGATGGATTCCATGAAGCCAAGGTCACCATTAGAGAAACCTTCGGCAGCAGCAGCAGAGGGCTTAGAGCTGATGGCAACACATGGCTCCTTTTTCACCAAGGCAGGCTTAAAAAAGCTGCCAAGCTCCTCTGGATCAAAACTAGCAGGGTCCTTGATGGTATCTGCGTAAAAGGGAGTAATTCTAATTTCATTACATGATAGTATTCTGAAGTAACCAAACCTATGCAGGAATATTTAAAACAGATATCCTTACCAGACATGTTGGAATGACTAAAAAATATACCCGTTGGAGTCAGGATATCCAACAGTTATATTTTTGGGGACAATTGTTATGGGTGAAATTCTAAGCCCATATCCTGACTTTGTATCTTGATTTTTTATTAGTTGTATATGATCAGGATACCGGATCAGGATACCGGATCAGGATACCGTATCAGGATACCGGGCCAGGATATTGGTAATATCCTGAGGCAGTATCCTGACTATTACTAACGATTGGCTTGTAAAACGTTGGTTGCAAGGTACCAACGTTAAAAGACTTGATCTACCTGAAGATTCACTCAAGGTGGTTGAAAAATGGACGTTGATGGTGGAAGAATGGGTCTTGTAACGGTCAGAAAGGCATATTCCGCGAGAATATCGGATGTGGGTCAATGTTATTGACATTGTAACGGTTATATGAGCTAAAGACCCGGTTTTGTAGTCAATAAGCACGTGGAAAACGAGTAGAAGCAGCCCCCAACGTTCAGAATGGAATATTCCAAAGTATCCCGGAATAATAGGATAGTTTGTTGGTTTCTTTTACTATAAACATGGATGGCCAGATCTCGTAGGACACTTCACTTCAACTCACTCCACTTCTAACTCTCGAATTCATACACAATTCACTTGTAATCGCACACTAACACTCATCACTTGCAATCATTGTAACACTTAGTAGAGATCTGAGCTTTATCCTGTACTGTATCCTGGTTATTCAAGCAATAAGAAGAACAAGGCAGTTGCGATTGTCAGCTCCCGAGGTTTTATGCCGGCGATCTAGATTAATCAAGGGCTTTCCTCGTACATCTCGTGTCATTTACTTTACTTTTTTGCTCATTGTTTGATCGTAGATACAGCTCAATATCCTGAGCCGTATCCTGAAACTGTTTTAGCAAATAACTTAACTTGAATATTTTTCACACATATTTCTAGCACACTACCTCACTTAACTAATTTGATCACTTAATTACTTCGGTAATTTTTTACCAAAACATATATATATATATATATATATATATATATATATATATATATATATATATATATATATATATATATATATATATATATATATATATATATATATATATATATATATATATATATATATATATATATATATATATATATATATATATATATATATATATATATATATATATATATATATATGTAACGCCCTGCTTTTTCATACTTTCCATAATTAGAAAGCTCGCCTTGTAATGCTATTTTTGGAAATCTTGTATTATTGTAGTCGTCTTTTCATTGTAAAATCCGAGACTTGGATCATAAATAAAATTCGTATTTCTTTAAATTCACCATCTACATATTCATACATGTTCATACGTTCGAATTCATTGTACATCGAATCCTTATTTGTAATTCATACTTATACTTATTCACGATGCATGTCCATGCTTGTCCTTATATTGTTGATACCTAAAAACCCCTAATAATATGCTTATTTATACAACGGTTAATCATCTAATATGTGACATATACTTGTCACTTACAAACATGTTACATACTTGTACATTACACTTTTTACCTAGTTAAATCATGTTTTATTTCATATTTCACCTTATTACAAGTTAGGGGAAACATTGTTGCATATTATTACACAACTTAATTAACAAAATTACTCATTATAATGTTTTAAAAAAATAAAAAAAATAAAGAAATATGGCAGCCCCAATTCAGCAAAATTCAGCCCCATATAGTTGGGTTTTGTGGGCTAGCTTTAAGGTGTAACCCCTTCTAAACACTTCCAAAGCCCAACCCATTGAAACCCTAATCCTTCCCCCTATAAATACCACTTATAACCAGCCTCCCTACCACTTTTGCAACACTAAAAACTCTCAAAACATCCTCCAAACCGTAGCTGAAAGCAAAGGTTCGAGCAGATTGACACCCCTTCACGAAAATGAGCATAACTCACTCAATTCTTATCCGATTCACTTGATTCTTTTTCCTACTTGCCTGGATAATCATGGGGTTCGATTCCTAGACTTCTCCTTGGAGAAATCAGACCTGGAAATGCCCCGAAATAGTCCATAAACTTTTGGTTTGATTTTTATGTTCTTCAAAACTTGTTTAAACCTATGCAACTTGTGTCTAACACATCTCATGCCTATGTCCTAATTGTTTTGGTCAAAAATCACACAAGGATAATGTAACCAAACTTTATGTAAACGGGGTATGATGCTTGGTTAATTATAAAAGTAAAGGATCACTTCTATGAGAAATATGCAAAGACACGATGATTTATACGAGGAAAAAGCCCTTGATCAATGTATGATCTCCGGCATAAAAAACCTCGGGTGATGGCAACTACCGATCACCAACTTCAATATAAGAAAAATATAGTTACAACTTCGGATGATAATGAGCTGAGTACAAGGATCACTATAGTTTTGAGTGTCTAAGCGTGTGAGAGTTGTGTCGTGTGTTCTTCCGAATGAGGAAGAGTGTTATATATACAAGTGTAGGTGACCTATTTTAGGTAAAAAGACTAATAATCAGCTCATTACCCCTTTAGAAATAAAAGACAATCTAGCCTAAATTGCCGCCCTTAAATCAAGCTAAGTTTCCA
The DNA here is from genome assembly GCF_002127325.2 of Helianthus annuus. Classification (NCBI taxonomy): domain Eukaryota; kingdom Viridiplantae; phylum Streptophyta; class Magnoliopsida; order Asterales; family Asteraceae; genus Helianthus; species Helianthus annuus. The sequence continues at coordinate 51,827,146 of NC_035436.2, read as the reverse complement.
TATCCTTTGCAACGTCTATCTTTGATTAAGCTCGTGCTATAATTGTGAAGACGCGTCCCTTGATTATGATGCTAAGAGCGTATCCTGCCAGATGTTCCTGCAAAATAATGTTGTATTACACGAAGGTAACTATTAGCATGAGGATCCTTTCAATGGTCC